>NW_008623940.1:0-202 GCF_000691845.1 Merops nubicus
GAGCCCACAAGCAGCCCAGCAGCTCCCGGTGAGTGCTCGGAGGAACTGGAGCCCTTGGGCTGCCTGGCACTGGCCCCAGGCACAGCAGTGCCCAGAGCCCTTGAGCCCAGGGAGCTTGGGCCAGGCCCTGCTGTTGGCCTGCTCTGCACACCAAGCTCAGGGCCAGGCTGAGGAACCCCTTGGAGCCACTGGAAATGTCTAC
>NW_008623940.1:362-708 GCF_000691845.1 Merops nubicus
GGCGGGGCAGAAGGCAGGAGAGTGGGCAGAGGAGCAGCCTGGACCGACCCGAGCTCCAGGACAGGCCCCGAGGAGAGCCAGCAAGTGCAGGCAAATGCCCTGTGGCACAGGACAGGCAGGGGCTGGGCCAGGCAGGAGATCCCCTGGGCAGCAGGGCAGCACAGCCTGCACAGGGCGTTCTCTCTGGGCTGGCTCTCAGGGGCTGACCCTGGAAAAGGGTTGAGGTGCCCTTGGGCCACCCTTCTGCCCAAGCCCAGTGCTCCTCCCTGCTCAGCAGCCCCTCTGCTCTGCGGGACTCATGACTACCAGGGGGACACAACCTGATATAGGGTAAGAATAGTAATAG
>NW_008623941.1:0-12773 GCF_000691845.1 Merops nubicus
GGCTGCTCTCCAGCCAGTCCCTGCCCTATCTCAGAACACACCCTGACACGATGCACCAGGCACTGCCTGACGAGCTGCATTTCTCCCACTGCTAAATATGTACCAGCTACTGTCCCTGGTTTAATTATTCTAAAGCAAGCTCCTTAGGACATCAACAAATACACTTGGATAGTATTCATTCTTACTTGCATGGGCTGGTCTGTCAGGCAAAACAGCCTGGAGGAGAAGTTTAGTACAAAAATAATATCCTAGCTATACCCTGTTAATAAGGAATCCACGTTTTTATTGAGGTAGAAGCTGGTGTGTGGTTTGGTAGCTAGGTTCAGACACAGAGGAGGAAGAGGCCTGGCACTGCCCTGCCCCTCATGGCATGCAGTTACTGAGCACAGCTGTACTGCACCGTGCAGCAACACAGCAATTCATTTCTAAGCAAAAGGGGAAGCTGCAAACTAACGTGTTGTCTGTCGTGGTCCATCCAAGCTGTCTGTCCTCTTGCTAATATTTTTAATATCAATGATAATTTTTAATATCAATGCACTGGACATCTGCCTTTGGAGAATGAGCACTTCAGCATTCCAGGATGTTGCCTTGAGGTAAAGTCATTTTTGTCTGTTAAAGGAGAAACCTCCTGCCACAGAGCTTAGTTAAAAATGAAAATAAATAAAAGGGTATCAACTGTGAGTGATGCTTAATTATCATGTGCTCAAAGTGTCCAGATTTTAAGTTTTTTTCTTTTTTTAATTGTCTAAGAAGACTAACAGAGGACACAAAGGTGCATGGAGGGACAGGCAACAACCAGCAGTGATGTGCCTTGCACTGAAAGCATTAATTAAGCTTTTGGGTATCTTGGTGATCCTGCCCCTCCTCTGAAGTGACCTTCAGGATTCAGCCAGAAACAAAAAGACCTTTTTCTTCAGAAAACAAGAACTGCTCCTGCTCCTGAGGGATTCTGGAGGAAGTGTGTCCTTGCCTCAAGCAGATGCTCTATAAAAGGAGATGCCCAGCCCTGAGGCCACCCCATTTCCCAGTGCCTGATCCCTGCAGCTGTATCCCAGGCAGAGGGGAAGCCAGGAGCCCCCTGGGGCACAGGATGTCTGTCTGACCAGCTCTCCTGGACTACAGCCCATTTCTTGCACAGGTCTGAGTGCCTGTGGAAAAGAGCAGGTCACTCACAGCCTCTCACAGCCAAAACTGGAGAAGCGGTGTCTCTCAGAGGTCTCAGGGGTGGCAGGGAGCTGGCCAAGCAGTGCTGGCCATACAGCTGTAGGACCTGCATGTCACAGAGCCCAGGCTTGTACTCATCACCTTCTCCTGCCACTGGAAGGGGTATTGTCTGCATGGCCTGAAAGCTTCACTCCCACTGGGGTAACAATGAGACAAAACATCAAACTGCAGTGAAAGGGTACACAACACCTCCCTCTGAAAAGGAGGAGTTGCTGTGCCACAGAGGAGTCCAGCAGCATGACTGCAGCAGCAGCAGGAGGGCAGGAGGGGCACAGACCAGCCTGTCACCCCCACACATATGATTTCATCCCACCCTTGCTGAACCTTGCTGAGGGGAAGAGCTGACTACAGAGATCTGCTGTGCAGCCCTGCTCCATGTACAGGGGTTTGACACACTACTTGCTGGCCATGTTTTCCTCAGCTAAAGAGGCTCCTGGAACTGATGCACAACCTGCTTTAAAGATAAACATCCTCTCAAGATTTGCTTTGCTCTGGAAAAACTCCTGCAAGTTCTACCTCTTGAAGCTGAGCTCATATACTAGGAAATCACATATAATAGAGTGTAACTCAAACCTTTCTACAAGGATACAGCAACCCCACCACTACACAGGATTCAACCAACCCCAGCAAATGGTAAATGAGCCAGTGTGGGGCACCAGTCTGTGTGTTACCTATGGCAATGCCAGTGAAAGCAACAAGCAGGGCACTTAATGAGAACATGCTTCCTTCATCCTCCCTCCCAAGTGCTGATCCCATTCATGTTTGCTTACATTTCATGTTTACTTGTCAAAAAAACCCATAAGAACTGAACCAGCATGCATTCCCATGTGGCCTGTTTTGTAATTGCTTCTCTTGCTCTGAGATCTTCTCAATTTAGTTGAGTAATCTGATACTGTGCTCTAATTAACAGCTCCTGGTTTTAACTCCATACAGTGAACTCTTCTGTCAATCTGTATGAGCAGCCATCACAATCACAGAGTGGAACTTGAATGATGCAAGCATAGAAATTGAACAGTTGTTATGGAGATAAACCACTCCATTTGTATGCTAAGTTGTTTAAAACTAAACAAAACAAACAAAAAAACCCCTAAAAACCTACAAAAATCAGCCTGCCTGCTTTGATACCTGACAGGAGGCTGTGGTGAGGTGGGTGCCAGTCTCTTCTCCCACGTTACAAGTGACAGGAGAAGAAGCAATGACCTCAAGTTGCACCAGGGGAGGTTTAGGTTGGATATTGGGAAAAATTTCTTCTACAAAAGGGTTGCAAAGCCCTGGAACAGGCTGCCCAGGGAAGTGGTGGAGTCACCAGCCCTGGAGGTAATAAAAAGCCCTGCAGATGTGGCACTTAGAGACATAGTTTAGTGGTGGGCTTGGAAGTGCTGGGTTAAGAGTCAGACTCAAAGATCTGGAAGGTCTCTTCCAATCAAAATGATTCTATGATAAAATCCTAAATAAAAATCAGGCTGCCTTTTGCATAGCCTGAAGCAGAAGCTGAGGAGACTCTGTGGAAAATGCCATTGTTAGGTCCTGCAGGAAGGTTGCTCTGCATGTTTTTGGGACAGTTATGTCACTGTGGGTCTCACCACCTCTACCACAGCGTGGCCACAGTGACAGCTGTCCCTGTGCAAGGGACAGAACTCTACAGTGCAGTACACTCTGGTCCTTCCCACAGAAGGCTACAGATCTTTCTGTACCAGAACATGAAGCATAAAATAAAACAGCCCTAACAGAAGATAGGAACAAACACAGCACAGGCAGATTTCCAAAATGTTGGTGTTGTAACTCAGCTTTAGCCTGCTAACACATGGAAGGCTCCTGAGGATTCCTATATTTCAGACTTGGAAACCAACAGGGTATCACCTATAATAATAGTACATGAGCACATACTCCTCCTGTCTGCTTTACAGATCTGAGGTGACCCCAAAACCTAGACTTTAAAGTTGATTTATAAAGAAAACTATGGTTTCAGCAGAAGTAATATTATAAACCCACTACCCGTTTTTAACATCTAATTAATTGATGATGCAATTATGGCAGACCCAAGTGAATTGGTGGATTTGAGAAGAGTTTCTGCTTGATGTTCTATCTATCTGGCAATTAGTGGTGAATTGCTGGTGAGGTTTTTAATCTGCTAGCACTCAGAGAAGGGCAGGCAGCCAGCAGCACACTCAGTGAAGTTTTCCATCTGCCTGAGCTTTGCAGTGTTATCAGAACAGTGTTATTTCAACTGGGAAAAAAAGTGGGAACAAAAAAAAAAACCCCAACACAACCCAACTTTGATTGTACAGATTTCAATGGCTCATTCATCTGGTAAAATCAGTTAAATTGGCTTACTTTTCTTATGCCCAAGTCTTAAAAACAGAACACAAACTGACATTCTTCCTTGACCTGGTTATCTTTTCAAGCCTTCAATTGATGCAGCTCCAAACAAGAGACATCCCTGAGTCTGTTTGCTGGGTACAAGATCAGGAATGAAGATTTCAGTCTGCTGTCTCTGAGGGACAATTCCACCACACTAGCAATAACAGAGTGTCTGGGAAGAGCTAATGAGCACCAAAGACAAAACCAAGGTTTCCATTTCCCTGGAATCACAAAGCTCAGCTCAATAAGGGTTCCTCTGTGTCCTGGGAGCCCAGGCTTCAGTGGACCTGGCTGATTTGCAATTCTGTCCAACCTTATCCTTTCACATAGCACCTCTCATCCCTAAGTCTCAAAGCTCTTTAGGAAGAAAATTGCTATCACAGTCTCCTTTTCACAGGTAAGGAAGGTGTTTGCCAAAGACCAGGCACTGACCTTATAGCACAGTGACAGCCAGTGGCCCAACTGCCTGGCTCCTCAGCAGCTCACAACAGTCCACCAGTTACAAACACCAGTTAGATAGGGCTGATGCACAGGGAGGAGACTGACAGACATCCACACAGGTTAGACCATGTGCCACAGATGTCTCTCTACTACAGAAGCACTACAGCACATCTCATTTCCTCCAGCCCTACCCCTTCTTGCTCTAAGAGTAAAGGCACATGGCTATATTATTAAAACAGGAGAGCACGTTAGACTGAAGAAAAGATGCATTCTAGAAGCATCATTTATTTATCTCTGAGTGGTTTAGCATCCCCTTGGCTGGTAAGTAGCAATAAAAATGTAACATCTATGCCATTCTTCCATGTCAAACGAGAAGATGTGTTGAATAAAAGTAAAGTGAGTCAGACTATAAAGAAAGGAGCAAAGATTGCTTCAGCTAAATGCCTAGTGCTTCAATAAAAACATGCTGCTCTTGCCTCCACTTCCCTACCAATGCTGACTTCTTTTTTTTTTCCCCAAGATGACTGAATACTGCCAGTTGGAACAGTCTTTGTTGGGAGTTTTACTGAAACAAGTGAAAATAAAACTGAATTTCAAAAGAAGTGTCGACTCTGAATTCTGCAAGTCTCAGCAGAAGAAATGATGGCTTGTCACTGCCCAGCCTTCAGCCAGCCCACAGGAGGAAACCCAGGAGTAACACCACACAGACTAAAGGATACCCAAATAAAATCTGCCCATCAGGATCAGCAGCTCCCCAGGAAACCTGCCCACATTACCCCAGATGATCAGCTAGAATCAAACAACCCACACATCCCAGCCCAGAGCTAAGATCCAGGGTAGAAACAGGAAAAGAGATGGAAGGAACATCTTGCATGTGAAGATTTGGGGAAAAAAAAAAAACCAAACCACTCACAAACAAACAAAAAACCTGTTTTGTTTTGTTTTCAGAAATTATTTCTGCAGAAATGAGGCAGTCAAGTGTTATTGTCTCCATGCTGCTGAGGAGGAGGACAGCTGCAGATTTTCAAAAGGGGCCCTGAGCCCATGTCACCCTTCAGGCTTCAGCTTTTCTGGCAAAAGAGGCAGAAAGGGGAATTCTGTTTGTTCTCTCAGACCACATTCTAGTTTACAGCCAACCTATATACCAGCCATATCTAATTTAGCCAAGTTTTTCTCTAGGAACCTATAACCACAGATAGTTACTGATAGAGAAACAACTTCTCCAAAGTAAAGCATGCCCAAAGGTACCTGGTGCTTGGGGAAATGACTTAGCTGCATGGAGAAATTCAGACTGAATGCTGGGCTTTCTCCTGGTACAACTCCAGCAGATATGATTTATCATCCCATCTCTGAAGAAAAATCCCTGCACTGTGGATGACATCTGTCCTTCATGTGTGTCTGACCTGCAAGCACAGCAGCTTTCTCCTGCACAGACAGCCTCTTCCAGCTCAACCAAGCCCCACTCTCTTCCAAAAGCTTCAAAATTTAATCCTTATTGTTGCCTAGAGACAACCAGTCTGAGCAAACAACCCAGTCCTTGTCTGAACTCAGCAGAAGTTGGGCAACAAAGAATGACCTACCTGTTTTACCTTCTCTGCCTAAATGTGCAATCACCTCCTTGACCTTCTGATACAATCATGCAGCAAGTGATACACAAGTGAATGAAGGAGATTCATGGGTAACAGTCATAAAATAAAAACACAGGCATTTTCTTAGTGAGCTACAATTGTAATTCAGCTTCCCCTGTGCAGCTGTATCTCTCTAGTGAGGCTGGTTTACAGCTGGGAAAGCAGAACCTGCTGCTTCTACTGGAGTGATAAAACCTAATGCAAGCAATGCCCTAGTACAGCTCCCCAGCAATTCATTTCCTCAGTGTTTAAAACTAAACCACAACATGCTTTTTTTGTTCAGGCTGTTGTGTTTGCCTCACTCTGCTTCTCTCTGGAAGAACTGCACCTTTACACATTGCTGCATTCTCATTTGAAAGACCACAAGAGGGTTAATCTCATTTAAACAGAATAAATTTCTCAAGGTAGAAGTTCCTGTACTGCAGCCAGGGGAAATCTGATGGCAAAATAAAATTCATTTTGGATTTTGACCATGAGAAGTAGAAGAATGTTAGGAAAAGATTAATTTGAATTAATCCGTGCCTTTATATTTGAATTAATTATCAGTTTAATGTAGTGAGGCTTGCAGGAAAAACAAGCCATATGCACCATGGCAGCTGAGCACAAGACATTTATACCCAAAATGTTTGGTTTCAAAAGTAAACAGGAGCTAAGGAAGCAACACAGGAGAAAGGCTAAGAATAAAACCCAGCCATGGTTTCCAGGCTCTCAGTTCTCTAAGTGCCTGCCCTATACAGCCTAAGTTGCCCCTGTCCTTGTCCCAGATATTGATGAACAAGAGGAAACTGAAATGAAGCAACAGAGCTCCTGCTTCATGTGTCCCTTCTCCATATGCTGAAGACAGCCCCTTGAGAAAGCCACCCACCCTGCCTGGAGGCAGAGGGAAGAGTGTCAGGACTGCTGGCTGATGGAGGCACCACAAAAGGTGCAGGTTCCAGCCCTGCAGGTGGGGGTGGTTGCAGACAGCTCTTCTCTCTGCTGGCTGGCTGTTTGCTCACAGCTTTTCCAAAGGTTTTCCAGGGGAACCTTCCACTTCAGTCACCATCTTCCCTGCTCATCCCCATCTCTCCTTTCCCCCTTTATTTGCTTCCCTTAATGTGTTCCTCTCATACCACCACCATGGTGGGATAGAAGGGAAGTTCTTGGGATAAGTCCCTTGTATGTGGAGTGCTCAGCCACTTGTCCAGCTGTTGCAGCTGCTTGAATGTGCAAAGGGAGCAGCAGCAGCAGCACTGCTTGGGAAAAGAAAGTTTACTAGCAGGCTTCAGAATCAAATTAAATCCTATTTGCATTTGTCCACTGCTGCTATGACAAAGGCACCAAAATGAGAACTGGAAAGTGGAAGCCTTTTAAAAATGACACTCCAAACAAGCTGTAATATTTCTTCTTTTCCTTTCCTGCTCCTTCCCTAGCATAGCTATGGTATGATCCCTCTTGGAGCAGGAACCTCATGAACTCAGCTGTAAGAACACACTTCTACAACCAAAATAAGTATTTCAGAACTAAGCCTTCAATACTCACCCAAAGTGTTTGTTGCAAAGTTTTTTTCTAGTCCATCTTCAGTTAGTTCTCTATTATTCACCATACATCCTGCATTGTTGATCTGCAAGAGGACAACTGTAAACAAAGCTAACCTACCCAAATATCTACCAACAAACCCACAAACACCAGCAGCTCACTAAGAGCCAACAGTCCTAGTGCCTTACTCCACATGTTTAAACTCTCTTCTCACAGAAAGTAACATGTGAGCTGTAGAGGAGATATCAGAACATGAACATGTAGTGTGGTTTGTGTCATCTGGGAGACCACACTGACCCCAAATCACCCATGGTGTGTGGTGAGGTAGTCTCCACTAAGGGGAAATCCACTATGGGAAGCTATGCAACGTGCAGTAGAATGGCCCACAGGAACTTCCAACCTCAGCAAATTAGAAGAATTAGCTCTAAAGTTGACAGATTAGCCAGGTCAGCAGGTTGCTGCATCCTAGTTAGCCCTAAGAAGAGCAGAGGTAACCAGCAGAGGTGCTAAACCCCACCTGGAGTACTGCATCCAGCTCTGCTGGCCCCAACACAAGGACATGGACCTGTGGGAGCTGGTCTAGAGAAGGGTCATGAGGATAATCAGAGGGCTGGAGCACTTCTCCTACCAGGACAGGCTGAGGGAGTTTGGGTTGTTCAGCCTGGAGAAGAGAAGGCTCCAGGGAGACCTTATTGCAATGTTCCTGTACCTGACAGGGGCCTAAAAAAAGGCTTGGAAGGGACTTTTTACAAGGGCTTGTAGTGATACAAGTAGGGGCAATGGCTTTAAACTGGAAGATAGATTTAAATTAGAAATCAGGAAGAAGTTCTTCACCATGAGGGTGGTGAGACACTGGCCCAGGTTGCCCAGGGAAGCTGTGGATGCTCCATCACTGGAGCTGTTCATGACCAGGCTGGATGGGCCTTTGAGCAACCTGGTCTAGAGGGAGCCATCCCTGCCCATGACAGGGGGGCTGGAACTAGGTCATCTTTAAGGCCTCTTCCAACCCAAACCATTTCTATCAGAATTTCCTTATCTAGTAAACACCAAAACAACTGCTCCAGGTGCCTCAGTTTTAGTGCAGCCCCTCCAGGCAGATTTTCACTGCTAAATAAAGGGGAAAGTGTGCTGAGCCCCTTACCAGCCACAATGCTTCACTGTTTGCTCTCTCCCTGGCTCTGTTTTACACTGCTCTGATGAGACTTTCTAAAAGTTTCATCTTGAAGAAGGACCAGCTTTAAGAGAGACAAAGTTGTTAGAAATGGAAGTCAAACAGAAAATGTGTGGTAAGGACCTCAGAAGACACAGCTAAAAAATTCTGGTTGTCTCTTTTTTGCAGTGTATCTCTGCATGTGAACTGAGAATGGACAAGAGCAAATAGATCATGAAAACTACTGCAGAAACATGTAGAGAGAAAAATCAAGCAGAGAACTGTGGGCCAAATCATGATTTCTACACTACCTGTTGGACAAGTTCACAGGCTCTGCACTCCAAAGACAGACACATGATTTAAGTATGCAAACTTACCAACACATTTAATTTATGTTCATTTTTGAATTTTTCAGCAAACTTCCAGATTTCCTTGGGGTGAGATATATCCAGAACATGTAAGAAGATATTCTAAAGGGAAAAAAAAAGTAAGCTACAATCAACAGGGACAGTGAAGAGCCTTTGGTCACTGTTAAGACCTAAGAGAAGAGGTATTTAAGCAGTGTGAAAAAAGCCAATGTCCAGAACACAACTGAAACACTGAGGTTAATATGCACAACTGAGAAATCTAATTCAAGTGCTTAAAACATGCCTAGTCCCTTGATTCAGTTACTTCTGAACCATAGATTTTTAATTCCAAATTCATTAGAAGAGAGCCCTACTCAGATAAATGTATGTGACAGACAGTCAGGCAAAGCAGAGAACTAGAATAAAAAACAATGCAAAGCTTGCAAAACTTCTGGTTAAATAACTCAAACAGCAGCTTCCTCTTCAGCTGAAAGCAACTTTCCAAAGCAATGCTCAAGGTCACAGGATTAGAGAATAATCTAGGTTGGAAGGGGCCCCTGGACCCTGCTTGTCCCCAAGAAGCTAACTGAGATCAGGTCAATCAAGAAAGTTTTATTTCCTCTCCTTACACGTGTCCCACCTCCCCAGCCACTTTTGCAGCCCTCCACCAGACTTGCTCCAGGACATCAACGACCTCCTTGACCTGGGGAGCCCACAATTGGGCACAGGACTCCTGCTGTGGCCTCACAAAGGCTTCAGAAAGAGGAAGAGGCACTTCTCCCAGCCTGCTGGCTACACTGGCACTAGTCCATGTCCAGACAAGCCTCAGCAGACTCTCCACAACACCCTAGATCTGAGTTCTCAGCAAGTGAGAAACCTCTGCAGGCATCCAGCCAAGCCTGCAGATGGGTGTCTGTCCCCCCAGGAGGGAGCCTCCAGCCATGAGCACCCACCACTTCCTCCCAAGGCTGACAAGGGTTCAGGCTCCTCTGTCTCCAACACCTCCCCTGCCAGAGCTGGTTCTCCCTCATCTGTTACCAGGGCACCACACCTCTCCCACAGATGCCCCTCTGTGGGCAGAGAGGAGCCTGCCTTCTGCTGCCAGCACCCCAGGCTTGCATTCCTCCCCATCTGAGGAGTCTCTCCAGCACTTATCTGAGCAGAGCTTCCAGCTGCCCCTCCTTCCACGCACATCATGTGAGGTTTGTGCTCTTCTCCTCCCTGCACAGACCCTGTCACCTCCTGCTTCTGTTCCCTGTGGTTCTGCAGCCTGCTCAGCCCCTGCCACCACTTCACCTGGCAGCCCAGCACTCTGACCCCAGCAGAGCCCCACAGATGAGGCCTCCACCATGCTCTGCCCCAGGGAAAAGCACCAGCCAGTCCCCAAAAACCAACATCTGCCAGGTCCTCTGGAGCTCTGCCTGGGCCAGCAGCCCACGTGGCAGCTGCAGTCACCCCAGCCAGGGCAGAGCATGCTCCATGTGCATCTCCCCACCTACCCCACCTGTCTCAGGGGGGGAGGTGCCTCCTGCACCCCCTTCCATGAACTGCTAAGTCCTCCTTAGATCCCTCCTGTCACAAGTCCTCCAACCTTTTGAAACACTATGGCCAGGAACGTGCATGCAGTAGAATAAAAACTTTTAAGAAAAAGCCTCACATAGAGCAAAGTTATAATTTCCTACACCACTAAAACTGGAAACATTTCCTCCCTCCAAAACATCAAAAAGCTTTTACTGCTTCTTACAGGCAATTCTCTTGCCTTTTTTTGTTTTTGCAGATTTGTGTTCTACCTGGTGCAAGCACCCTGGCATTTCTCAGCACACAGAAGGTGGGACAACTCCTACTCTTCTCCCAGGCAGCACTTAGTCTCACAGACACACCACAGAGAGAGTCTTAAAAGGCAGTTTCAAAATAATTATGCAGAGGATGTGTTCTCATACAAAACAACAAATAATCATTAGCAGGTGTCCTCTCTTTCCAAGTTGTGTTTTTAAATACTTGTTATACAAGCAAATGAGAAGTGAAAAAGCTGAGAAAAGTATAAGGCATTATTCCCTGCCTGTAATTCTGCTTCTCTGAAGACAAAACCCACATGATTTTCTCTCTAGCTATTGCATTTCAGCTCCTTAGTTAAGTCAGAATTTCCTCATCTTAATATTAAAGTCTGACCAAACACTTGACACTGCTCTCCTGTTTCTAACTGGACACCTCTCCAAAACCATTCTACTTTTAAAGCTACTACCATTAGCTAAGGGCACAGAAGAGCTGAAGTTTTTTGGGCTGATGTTCAATAATACAAATAATTTCAGGGAGTGAAGATGATCCAAACCAACTTAGCTGCTGAAGACTGTCACACTGGCTCAGAAAAAGGACCCAGAGGCCTGTTCCCTGTGGAATTCCTCAATGGCAGCAAAGCCACTTTCAAAGTGAGGCCTCATCTCTGTGACTAGATCTACTTGAACAGATTAGGAGAAATTTCTAGTACCCAGGTCTGGAGGTGCCTCTCAAATAACTCCATTTCAGTACCAAATTCTGGTATGTCTTGCTGTGGAAGATGAAAAAAAAACAATCTTTGGCATCTACTACAACAGGATCTCCATCCAGATGACCAGGAAGAACAAACTAAGTCTGGTTACAGCTTGTCAAGTTGCAGATAAAGCACTTTACTATCCCCCCTGGATTGCTTCTGAATGAGTACTTATAAAGAAGGATGTTCTTGTGGTCTCCTTATTAAAATGACTCTTCCCAGTGCAGTTCCATGTCCCACAGGGCCTCTTGTAGAGCTTGTCTGGCACTTCACTGAGTGCTGCTATACAAGTGCCATGTCCCCAGGGTCATGAACAAGTTCTGAAGTGCCCTTTCATGACTAGAGAAACTACAGGTTTGCAGCCTACCAAAAAGAGGGAATGCAGCAACTGTGCTGCTTCTAGAGGAAGAACATTATTTCCTTCAAGCTTTTTTTCCACCAAATGACAGAAAACAGAGCACGAAGGAACATTCAGAGGTCACCAAACTCACCCCTTTCCAGGCTGTCTGCAGTTAGAAAAGGAGGTAACACAGATAATCACCAGTCTTACTACAGCCATGGGATTACACAGTTATAGACAGCTGGAAAGTATTTATTTCTACAGAAGGACTGATCTAATTCACCTCCCTTAAAGAACTGAAGTGTAATGCTGGTTGTGTCACACCAGGGAGCTGAAACCATAGAGCAGAAATTTAGTCAATATGGTATCTCTAACCATAAAGAGTCTTCAAAACTTCTGATCCACATTAAAAACTACTACTGGAATTGAAATACTGTGTTCAAGAGCCAAGTCACTCTTTAAAATGAAGCTAGCTCTCCATCCAAGTGTTGTGGGTTAAACCCCAGTAGGCAGTTAAGCTCCACACACCACTGGCTCACTCCCCTCCCAGGGGGATGGGGGAGAAAACCAGAAGAGTAAACCAGACAAAACTTGTGGGTTGAGTTTAATCAGTGAAGCAGAACTGTGCAGGCAAGCAAAGCAAAACAAGGAATTCACTCACTGCCTCCCATGGTCAGGCAAGTGTTTAGCAGCCCCCAGGAAAGCTTCAGCACATCCAGCAGTGACTTGGAAAGCCAGACACCCCAACTGCAAGTGTCCCCTCTTCCTCCTCCTCTCCCCAGCTTTTATTGAGGAGCATGACATCATGTGGTGCAGGATATCCCTTTGGTCAGCTGTCCTGGCCATCTCCCCTCCCAAATTCTTGTGCTCCCCAAGCCTGCTGGCTGGTGGGACAGCATGAGAACCAGAGGAGGCCTTGATGCTGTGTGGGGACTGTTCAGCAACAACTAAACCACGGGTTGTCAACACTGTTTTGGTCCCAAATCCAAAACATTGCACCACAGGAGCTGCTGTGAAGAAAATTAACTCTGCCCCAGCCAAAACCAGCACACCAAGAGAGAGACAATTACTGCCTTTTTTTTATAAGCACACCCCCCTGAATAATTAGCCAAAGCAAGAGTGACAGCTACAGAGGTGTACTGCAGAGACATACATATTCCTCCTGCCTCTGCATGGAACAGAGAGGAGGTAAGGAAGGGATACTGCAAGGAGATGTGAAACTATGCAGAGGGACCTG
>NW_008623942.1:0-6604 GCF_000691845.1 Merops nubicus
TTTTTTTTTTTTTCTGGATTTAAATCCACATTTAGCAGTACTGGTGGAAACAAAGATTTATCTGTTAAAATTGAGAAGACTGTGGTTGGTAAATGTTTAACCATCATGGTCTGAAAACTTGGTGGAGGATATTAATGCACTTTCCAAGACCTCTCAAAATGATGAAGTAATTTCAAAACAAATCTTGTTTGGAAACAGTGATGCAGTCACTGATATTGGCATCCTATGCTGCTGCTGTCACACATGGCTTCATCTCCAGCTGTAAACTCACACTTGCCCACTGTAACTAAAATCTCTCACAGAAAAGCTACATCCCATGTTTTAGTTGTGGTGACAAGTTCTTGCTACCTTGGGAGTTTTCAGGCTGTGGGCTGTGAGGTGGGTGCAGTTCTCCTTTGGAAACAATTGCAATGGTAACCAAATGACAGCAACTGTCACGAGGATGGCAAAACCACTGCCGGCTGTTCACAGCCATGGATCCATTGGACATCACCCTGCTTCACAAGCAATGTGGGAGTCTAGAAAGATGCTATCAAGGGTGATTTCTGCAAAAAGAGACATTCTGAAGGGTATCACAGCTCATAGGTCATCCTCATGTTGTGACACCAGAGATGTTTATTTATCAGGCATAATGACTTAACTTTTGTGCTACAGATGAGAGACTGCTGTGGAGTTTCTACCATTGCCATTTATACCCTTTCCCACTCCAAACAGTTTTTCCACATGGTGAGGTGTGTGTACAGAACTTGAACATGCTCTCACAGAGCCCCAGTCACCAGACAGTCAAGGAAGGGGCAATTCAGAAGCGTGCTTGATGTCAGTGCTTGGGTTCCCACAAGCATCACCTGCTTTTCATATTGCACTTGTTTCTTATGTGGGGCACTCTCTCCATGGGCTTCCTGCAGTCTGCACCCATCTAAGAAGATCCACTGGGGGTAGAGGAAGGAGAAGGAGGGAGGCAAGGTGGAAGCAGGTAAATGCAAGATATCTTCTGTATACTTTGAGGACCTTGCGCTGCTTCCCAGAAATAAACCCATGAAATAAAGAAATATATAGCTCTAGCTGGATATATAAAGTAGTGTTGCAGAAAGATAAGTCTTCTTTCAAGCAACTCTTAAAAACCCTGAATGAAATAACTTTGTCAGCTTTTTCAGATAGGATCTGTCTCCCTGTACAGTTCATACAGGTGGCAGCACACTCAGGATTAGGTGGGACACTAAAGCATAAGTGAAAAATGACTGCAGAGAAAGCTGATCCTTTCTAATATCTGATGTATGAATGCAATTTCTATCATAAATATGAAGCAAAAGACATAGGTGGAGCACTAGCTGTGAATAAGATGCAGTAACAGACTCTTTGATGCACAAGTCTAATTCTTGCTCTCATCCATGTAGGTGCAAATACGTAGTAAGTAGTTGCTGATCTCAGTTGTGTTGTCAGACCCACCCAGCTTAGACTCTGATGCTTAGCTTTGAAGTGTTAATTTCTCAAAAGTCTTCTTGGTGCAGAACAGGGATTACATAGTCACTCTACAAAACTCTTCCCAGACTAATTGGCAGCTCCAGTGTGTAAAGCTCTAATGATTTTGATGGAAGTATTCTAGAGTCATATTGATAAAAGGAAAATGAGAAATAGATTAGAGTTTTTGGTCTGAGTAGTAGCATCATTCAGGAACCTGTACCATGTGTCTGAATCAGCAATCCTGCAATAGAATTGTCTGATTGTTGTGTAATGTTCCTAGAGAACCTTACGTTATTTACACAGTGTACATAATCCTCCTAAGTAAATGAAAGGCATTTCCTAAGGCTCCAAATCCTTTCTCTTATTCAACCCATTTGATTGGTCTTAGCTCTTTCTCTCCATATTTTCCCAGGAACATAACTACATTTGTTGTAAAGCCCAAGAAAGAGCAGTATTGTGTTCTTAATGACAGAGGCAATTGAGACACTTTTGGAAGAAAACCAGATGGGAGGGCTCTATTTAAGGTCATGCGTTTTAATCTTTTGCTTAAAAAAAAAAAATCCTTGCCAACTAAGTATCTGAAAACTCATTACAGCCAGCAGACAAATTAGGGAAATTTATCCAAATGAATCCGTCTGAATGCCATATTCGTTAGCTTATGTTAAAACACATTCATTAGAACTAGTGTCTCTGAAAAACAGGTCACTGGTAGAAAATGTTGTATCACCATGACAGCTTTAACCATGTGTTGCTTTTATATTATATAATTCCTGCTTTACAAATAAGAACATATAGAAGGACTTGAATGAGAAATCCTATTAGAGGAGATTTAGGAATCAAAGAATTTTTGTTTATCCTCCTCAGCCTGGCATCCTACCTCTTACAAGTTGTGGGGTTTTTTTCCCCCCCCTGAGTTCTTGCTGTGATCTTCTTTTAAAAGTTTTAGCAGTTAAATGAGGTTCAATTAAATACTGAATGTCTCAGTCATAAACTACTTATTTGAATATGTACTTTGGGGTCTCTCTGGAAAGGAAAGCTTGTGTGGGAGTCGCTGGAAAGCGAGATTTTAGCTTTCATGCTTGAGTATTAACTGTGCATTTGAATAACACCTAAAATAAACGTGTCTATTTATAAATATGGTTTGGATTTCTGACAAGTAGCAGATTATGGGCCTGATTTTGCTGTTATACCTGTGCAGCAGCCTCCAGAGTGTCTGTGTGCAGGGAGGAACAAAAAGGCAAAAATTTAGTCTGATAGATGGGGTCAGAAATGCTCCCTATTTGCTTAAGAACTATCAAAGGGAATGAGAACAAGGCATTACAGGAGAAAAGAAGGAGCTGGAACTGAAATGTTGACCATGTTTGGGAAGACAATCACCTGTTTTTTCATCCCTGCTTCTAAACAATCTTTTGCCTTCGTGTTTTCTACAAGCTGCATTACCTCATCTGCTGTGCTCAGTGCTAGTAAGGGATGACAGTGCTTCTCAGTTTCATCTTTGGAAGTGCCTGCCAGGGCTAGCTCTATTGCTCCCTTATTTCCCTGAGAAACCAGCTATGCAGCCCTGCTCTGCAGAGAGTGAGAGAGAGCAATGTAAGTGCTAGGACTCTCAGCTTGAGTGTTGTTAAAGAATAATGAAGGGGAATGTTACATAAGAGATTAGTGCTATTAAATCCACTGTGCATTCCACAGATAATTTAATAGTGAATTATTTTCCAGGAGGCAAAGCTTAGATTTCACCTACTTGTTGGAGAAATCCTTTTTTTTCCCCCATTTCCCAGGTTCCTTTGATAAAAAATTTAGAGTCACTACTAAGAATACAAGTTACTCAGTATTGTGGTCTGAGAACTTAATTATATGACAAATAATTAGAGTCTCAGTGCCATGGGGGCACTTGATCATCCTGACCAACATCATGTGGAGGCTCCACTCACACCCTCTGCCTGTAAGTCCAGGAGCATCATTTAAACACGGGTCTGGGAGTATCAGCCCCTTCTTGTTGCCTTGGCTTTGCCTAGCAGCTGCTCGTAAGACCCTCTGCAGTTGCCTGCCTCTGGTTCTTTGCAGCTGCTCCTTCCTTGATGGTAAGCTCATTACCTGGGTCATTTTCCTTTTGTGAACAGCTCTGATCTTGTTGCTCCCTGATACACTGCTCTGGCCAAGAGACTGTAGCTCAGTCTGTTTAGTCTGTACATTAGACATGTAGCTCATGTCTACTTTCAGATATCTGTTGGGGAGGAGCCAAATTAAATGGTATGAAGTTTGATATTCCAGTGTCACCATTGCCCTGCCCCTCTCAATGGAGTATACAAGCTGGTTTTGGTCCTATCTGGACCACCAAGGACTTTGTAGGTGTCATTTTGGTCAGCCATCCTGTCCGTGCAGTGAGCAATCTAGACTTGGATCTGGGTGGCTCTCTATGGAGGAGGAAAATTGTCCATGTTGGACTTAGCTGCTTGGCAGATTTAGTTTCATAAGAGCTCAGTGTGGATGAGATTTAGAAGTACAAATGTTCTGCACCAGTGTGTGCTTCTACAGGTGTCAGTGAGGTCACTGGATATGTGTAGATAACAAAGCTCCTTATCTCTTAGAACTCAACTACATGTCAGTCTCACTCCTATAGATATACCCTAGGGCACTTATTTCCTTGACACCCACTGAACTAATTATTACCAGTACCTCTTTAACACTTCACTGCCATTACAGATGTTCCCCCTCAAGTGCTGGAAGGGTATTCCCTTATTAGAATTGATGTGACTCAAATTGCATTCAGTCTTCTCAGATGAGTATGGGGTAATGGGGAGGCAGCTGACCTCAGCCAAAGCAACATGTTTTGCCTTCAGCCAGGTATGAGCAGCGTGTGGGTACAGCAAGGTGCAGAACCATACCTCATTGAAATGCTGAAGCCGTGCTAACAGCAACACCTACCCTGCTTTGCCTTCTTGCATCAAAGGCTTGTCTTCTCTATCCTGATTTCCTAATAAAGATCATGTATTTTATTTATATATTTATTTTACTAACGGAGCTTCTTGTTAAATTTAAAGTCCATTAGAACCACTGCTTACAGAGTGCCCTTGAAAGTGTGTTTGATTGCAGAATCATCCAAGCGTGATATGGAAAGCTCTCAAGCATTAATGGGTTTGGGAACACAAAGGTGGCTTTGCTGGCTTTTTCAGTCCTTCAGTGGCATCGGAAATATCTCCTAACGAAAGCACATAATGTAAAAAGCCTAATGTGTTGAAAGGGTGTATTTGTAAGGGGTGGAGGGGGTGGAGAAGACTTGAGTTCTTGGATTAAATCCTCCTGTGTGATGAATGTGAAAATGACAGGAATGTTCAAAACTCCCAGTGAGAAATCCATCTCCCTCTGCACAAGGACATATAATTGGGATTTATGCAGAGAACTAAGCCAGGTGGTGCTGAATTCACCCTCTTTGTTCATGACAAGATAGGTGAGTGTGGCTTAATGAATGACCCACTCCAGACCGTGGGTGTGGAAATAGCAGTTGCTGCCTGTTGCACAATTGCTGGGACTCCAGGAGGCTGTGACCACAGCATGTGTGTTTTAATGACCCCATCTGTAGTTCTGGATGCTTTAAGGTACAATTGCAAGTACATATCCGTGCACTGCTGGAGGGTTCTTTGGCCTGAGCTCCCCCCTAGATGAGCCAAACTCTTCTGCCCTCTTCACTGCACTTTGCTTTCGACTCTTAAAGGTCACCCCCATTTTATGTAAAGGCTCCTGTAGGAGCAGAGCATGAACTCAATTGTTCAGCTGCTTTACCCAGAGACCATCAAATAAAGACAGTCTTCATGGTCTCAACTGTAGTCCCATATGTCTCCACTTGCACTCCTAATGGTTTCATAAATCTGGATGAAGGCTGCAATGGGCCAGGATGATCTGGAGTCATGAGTGAGGGAGCACAAAACAGCCTGAATTGTCTGACATGGAATGTTTCTTTTTTTTCTGCCAATTTGAAGCCTTGCATGGATTATACATTGCAGATGATGGATAGCCTGATTAATGTGAGATGCCTCCACTCTGTTACAGATGTGAATTGATTTAAATTTGAGATTTTTTTTTTTCTGATTTGTGTATTCAGTTCTTTGGAAAGAGGCCTGAGACATCAGTCTCTTGTCTCACAGGAGTATTTCTCAACTATTGCATCTGGGAACACAGCAAAGCAGTGCTGGTAAAGCCTAATATCCTCAGATTACTCTGTTAGCAATATTTCAGTGTTAGCATTGCTTTAGCAGAGCAGACTGAAATTCTTGATTTCTTTTTTTTCAGAATACAATTTTTCTAGGCTTGAAAATTAAACTTTACTCCCTCTGATTGTTCTTTCTTACTTTCTATTTGCTGAGAACTTAGCTTTGCCGTTGTTGTAAATTGAACATGAAGTTTGATTTATTGTAAATGGCTGTGGAGAGTTTAAATAAAGGAGATATTTTGTACCTTCAGGGCTGTCTCTGGTAATGACAGGATTAAAGGAGGTTAAATTTAAGTTGCTTAAACTATCCAGTGAAGTTTTCATAAATGCTTGGGTATACATGGTGGCTCTTAACCTTTTGAAAAGGTGCGCCAGTAAGTCATGAAAAATTACTTTTTTAATAACTATACAGGAACTATATAACTAATAACTACACTATAGCAGGATGCCAAGGGAAGTGGTGGAGTCCCCATCCCTGGAGGTATTTAAAAGATAGATGTGATACTTAGGGGCATGGGTTTAGTGGTAACCTGGCAGTGCTGGGTTAACAGTTGGATTTAGTGATATTGAAGGTCTCTTCTAACCAGAATGATTCTGTGAAAAGTGTTTGATGGTGGATACCCTGGAATGGTAGGTGAATGTCTTCATTAACTGGTAATGGTTGTGTTTTTTTGCAAAAAGTCACTGACTGTGCTCTTGTACCTGTTTATTTCTGTTCTTTCTGAAGTTACCATGCCCCATAGTTACTCAATTTAGAAAATGACTGTGAAAATGTGCTAAGAAATAACCATGAATTGTGCTTCTTGAAGAATTCTGGGGCATTTTGTCCACTGGCCTCCCTTGAAATACTGAGGCAATCAGCAAAGCTATTGTTTGACATGCTGCATGCATTCCCTAACTGTTACCATTCATCCCTCTGATTGAACAAGACACTCT
>NW_008623942.1:6635-37204 GCF_000691845.1 Merops nubicus
AGACACTCTTGCATTCTTCATATGAAGACTTTTCTTCTGGGTGAGTGCATATTCTTCAGTGGTGTACAGTGACACCTGGGCTAATTTTTAAAAAAGCTAGCTTGATAACCAGCAGCAGTCTGTCTTTGGCACCAGAAAGCTGTCTTTTGAACAGATGAAATTAGTCTGTGGGAAGATTTAATATTATTGGTGCCCAGTTAAAACTGTCTTGAGTAGCTCTTTCTATGTTACGCTGCAGTCTGTGGACTGTAGATACCCTGACAGCAAATTGTCTTGCATGCTGTGCTCTGATTTTGCTGAGGGATACTAT
The DNA here is from genome assembly GCF_000691845.1 of Merops nubicus. Lineage (NCBI taxonomy): Eukaryota > Metazoa > Chordata > Aves > Coraciiformes > Meropidae > Merops > Merops nubicus. The sequence goes on from NW_008623942.1 coordinate 6,946, forward strand.
AGAATCAGAAAGACTGTGACAAGCAGTCAATTAAATAGCCTTATCAGTTAAAAAAAATTATTAACCCTTAAAACCTTTCTTGATAAGTATAGGGAATGGTATTCTGCCCTCAAAGTGGTACCTCTCTTATAAGCCATTAAGGAGTAGTGGAGAATACTGCATAGAAGAAGATAATGCTCTTTGCATAAAGAACAATACAATAAGTAAATGTTTGAATTCTTAAATTCTTGTTTCTACATAGTGCTAAAGAGTAGCTCAATGAGACTCAATCATGAGAAAAGCTCAGCGTGGTAATGAACACAACTCCCTTTTTGGCATGAAAATGATTAACAAATTTCATGAGCACAATTACTCCCCACCTCAGCCCTCTTTGATAAATCAAGCCTCAGAGGAGGAGCTCATCAGAGCAAATGCTGGGGTGCTAAGGTGGTAATGAAAGCACTTGGGTGCTAGCCTTGTTGAAGCACCCACTGGGGGGAACCCAGTACAAGCTGCTAGGACCTTGCTGGCAGGTATTAGGGAGAGAAAAGACTTACTGTGCATGGGAAACGAGCTGAAAACCAAACCCAGTGAAGGTTTTCAAATTCAAATTTTGAACCAAATCAACTACTGCTAAGTTCATCTGGAGGAAAACTTCCTTCTGATCATAATGGACACTGAAATTGGTTCTAATTTTGCTGTTCTGATGCAAAGATAACTGATCTTGTCTTTACCTGACTAACATACAGATCAGGAATACAGTTGTAGCATATCTGGAGCACTGTGCTCCTCATTTACATCCAGTTGCCTCTGGCAATTGTGTTTAGAGAATGCACAAAAGGTTGAAAAAATAGCACAGTCCATATTAAGAGGTAGGTGGGAAACCATAGGAAAGCGATACTTTGGGCATTAGGGGCTCATTTCTCTGGGAGACCAGCTGAACAGCTCTAGGGATGGTATCTTTTAACAGCAGCCACGGCAGCCTTGCACAGGTTATGCTTGCAGTCCTTCCCCTTTGCATAGGCAAGGGCATAATTACATGGCATACAATGCATTTTGGATTTGCACAATCGAGCAGTGCCACACGTGTATCTGGAAAGCTAGCCTTCATGTGGAAATTGCCTGCATATTGCAGTCGTTTTCTATTTAAAAGTGGTCGCATCCACACCCATGCACAAAGAACTGCTTCAGCATGCCATCAGAGCTCATTACAGGGTATTGTGTCCATTGGCACAGATGGAAAACCTGCCAGGGTACGTCAGCATATTAATTCTCAAGAACCGAAGGCTGTGAATTGAAAATCTGGATCTGATCACTGGAAAGGATCTGGGAAGGCAACGTTTATACTGTGATTTCAGTACACAGTGTTTCCAGTGTGCACTGAGATCTCAGGTATGTCTGCACCCTGTAGCAGTATGTCCCAGTAAATGAAAACTGGGATCTGTTTGAATCCCACACACCGAATTCAAGCATCCTAATTAACCCTTCAACAGTAGGGCTTGTCACAAAGATCCCCGCTGGCACTCCTGCATATTGGATGGGTTTGTTTCTGGAAGTGGATTTCCTTTAAGAAGTGAGTGTAATCTTTTTATTGAAGACAACTAACCAACAAATCCTAATGACTGTTGGTTAATGTGTATGAGGGTCAAATCCACCAACATTAAATAGAAAACAGGGTTTGATTCATTGCAGCTTAATGATAAAGCACTTTGTCCAGCATGCAGAACAAGTAATTATGACATTTGCTACTATATAGGCAGAAAACAAGACAAAATACCTTTGCATTTTGAAGACATGCTGCTTGTCCTCCTTTTGATACAAGACTTCAGAGAGGATCTTGCTTTGATGTCTGTAGATAATGTGCAGTAACTTCTGCTTTGAGTTTACTTTCTAACAAACTTCTGGAGCTGCAAAAGGGAAAAGAAAGAGTGGGAGATAAGGACATGTAAACAAAATGAAGCAGCCATCAATGTGTTTTTCAGCAGAACCTGTGACTGCTACATCTGATCTAAGTATCTCTTGCAGGAGGAATTGGGTGCCTTGGACAAGACAGAGGACAGACACGGAAATGTCTTGATGCAGTGGAAATTTATAACCCTGATGGAGACTTTTGGAGGGATGGACCTCCTATGCCTTCTCCTCTCCTCTCCTTGCGAACAAACTCCAGCAGCGCAGGCTCCGTGGAAGGGAAGCTGTACCTCTGTGGAGGATTTCGTGGAGCAGGTACCAAAATGAGCCTGACATTCCCCACATAGCTGAAGTCAGTTTCACTGTACACAGGCTGACCTGATGACTGACAGACCCTATCAGGTGGCTCTGGCATGCCCTGGAACCACAGAGCTGATTCTGCCCTTTGGACTGCCAGCTCCTAATGTCAATATGATTTCTGTTCTCTTTGCCCTTTGCTTTTTTGCTTAACAAAACATGGAAAATTAAGGACGTTTCCAATCTATGCTAAACCTGTCCAAATCTACAACTTCAGTAGAATTCTTGTGGATTTACATCCAGAGCTACTGAGATCAGGAGCTTATTGTGTTATGGACATTAAAGACCTTGGGCATATTTATTGAAGATTAAGGCACTACCCATCTGTCCTTAGCCAAGCTATCTGGCTCTGCCTATTTACTTACATGATTTTCATAATCATTGTTGTAAAAGCTTGGGTATTTAATGAGTACTCTGGGTAGGGAGCTGAGATACAAAGAGACTAAAATTCCAGATCTGGTGATTTTAAATAATCCTAGCCCCATGGCTACCTTTCTTCTTTTAAGTCTTCTTCCTTCCTACTGTGCTTAGCTCTGTCTAAATCTCTGACACTGCTAACATTCATTATAAATGCAAAGACTCTCAAAACATGCACACTTAAACTCTTCTGCTACATACAGCTGCTAACCCAATTCCCTTTCTAGGAGAAAACAGTAATACAGATGCATTATCTACTGCTAATAAATGTCACATCAAGCACACTGTTGCCCAGGAATGGCCACGTGGTATCACCGGGTGACAGGTCCTTCACATTACACTGACTCCAGCTGCACTGGCCTGTGTAACAAACTCTAAACTGAAAGCTGCTGCTGTTTTAGAATGATGTTGTTCATCAGCTAGTTCACAACTCACCTTCCCCTCCCTTCATTTGCTGCAGTTGGAGGAAGATGCTTCCTGAAAACAGCTGTATGGCAGCTCTTTAGCAGACATGTTCTCGTGTCATCTCTGATGGAAGTTCTGTGACCTCAGAGCAATTACGGTTATGACACATCACTGTGTTTCCATAGCAAACATTGTGTCATCAAATTTGCCTCTTTCTCACCAGTATTATGAAAAAGCCTAAAGTTAGTGGGTGCAAACCTCAAAAGGATAATCATTTGCACTGGCAAATTAAGCAGTTTCATTCAAGATGACTAACAGATTAGTATGAGATTTTCTGAATAAGGTAGTTTCAGAACCATAAAAACACTCTGTACAATATCATCACGTTCTGTCACTGAGTCATATGTAAAGAGTGGTAGCACTGAGAGAGGTTGAAAGTGTCCCTGTGGATTTCAAGACATCCATCTTTTGTGTGCTTGTATAGTGCCAGCTCCATGGGGTCTTGATTCCTGATTGTATTATTGCAATCTATGTAATTATGTATACGACTCCCCTGCACTAAAGTGTTATTTAGTTTGGAAAACAAAAAGTCAAAGTATAGAAAATGCCAGTTGTGCAGTTACCTGTGCAGACTGACTTCTGAGCCCCTGTGTGTGCATTTTGTATACCAGTGAAGAAGCAGTATGTGGTGATGTTGTTAGATGTAGTTATGATGTCTGTTAACAAGGGAGCAAAAATAAGATTCTCACTGTCATCTGTAAATCAGATGTACCCACAAATTTGAGGAGTTGAGAGAAAGCTGTGCCTTAAAGACAGGCTTCTTAACGTAAGTTTCAGGTTATTAAAGGAAGAGGGTTTTCTAGATCTTCACAACAACTTCTGCCTGCCATCATCAAGATGGTTGGAGTCCATAAGCTGAACCTGAAGAATCTATCTAGCTGGCCTCTCTCCCTGGCCCCATCTCCTCTGCATGCTGGGAAGAGCCCTTGCCTGCTCTGCAGTTAGGGGTGAAGGATGGAGGGAGAGAGGGTTATTACTCTCATATAGGAACTTGGAGAGGGTGGCTTGACTCTGTTCTTTCAAAATCACATCTGCTCAGCAGCTCTGAGATATTCACAGGAGAGCATTCAGATTGATTCAGATGAAGTTTAGATACTTATCTGGAGTGCCTGCACTGCGACTTCAGTGACCTCAGGCTCCCTGCAGCATACGGAGAAGCACAGATGTTTCCAGAGGGAAATTCAGGTCCTTGGTGCTTTACATCTTCTCTGAAAGACCAGAAGGCAATTCAGAACCCTGAGAACCTCTCTTAATGATCTGTGTATCAATCAGAATATGAGGAATTCTGACCTGGTTTACCTAAGGCAAACACATGAGAAGCTTGGTGTCTACAGTTAGATGGTACAAAACCACTCTGAGATTTGTGTTGTATCACTATCTGACAAATATTGTATGTTTTTATGATCGTAAAGACCAAACAAAACGCCAGCTTCTGGTTTTGAATTTGCTTCTTCCTTAGCAAGACTTGCAAAACTTCATCTGTTAGCCAGTATTTTATAGGAATTAGCTAATTTTTTACTAAAACTATTATGGCAAATAGAAATCATTAATGTGTTTGTCTCTAACGCTCAGCTCCAGCTCAAGTAGCCTACTGATGTGAATGTTGCCTGTCATTTCTCAGCAGTTTTATAGCCTTCACTGAGATGTTCAGAAATGTTTAAAATGTTTGGTTTTGTCCATTAATTTATAGTTCTGCACAGAGTGAAAACATTAGCCATAGTCTGAATACTCAGGGCCCAACACGCAGCGGCCAGCCAGCTTTCTACTGATAGGTAAAATACGCTGCCACATCTACTGCTGTTACTATGGATTTTAAAGCAGCCTTTGCAGCTTAACTGTACAATGTTCCTGTTGACATTTTTTAATTTCCTTTGCCTTTATGTAGAACTAACAGCTGCCACCTGCACAGGCTGACAGCTTCAACATCAGCCCGTGCATGGCAGAAGCAGCCTCATTAGTGTGCCTCACCAAAGGCAGTGGTGAGCAGCTCTCCAGGTAGGCAGCAGTGCACGTATCAAACGCCTGCCAGACTGGCTTCCCTTTGCTTTTGACTGCTTCTGAGGGGTATATTTTTTTTTTCCCCAGTGAAAATAATGAAGGCAATGGTGGGTGTCTGTTTGCTGGGACTGTGTCTTCTGCTCTCACTGTCAGCTTGCAGGGGCATGTGTTTGTTGACTTGGCATTGTTGCTGCACCAATGCAGATCTTGTAACCTGTGTCTCTGGGGCTGGTGGTTGTAGCTTTAGTTTCAGATTATAGAGGTTGGTCTAACTCCCTTTATCACAGGCTTGAATTAATAAATTCAAATCTAGAGATGTTATTTTTTAACTTGATGCATCCTGGCTTGTATCAAAAATAGTGTAGCCAGCAAGACTAGGGAAGGGATTGTCTTCCTGTGCTCATCACTAGTGAGGCTGCACCTTGAATACTGGGTTCAATTTTGGGCCCCTCACTCCAAGAAGGACATTGAGGTGCTGGAGTGTGTCCAAAGAAGAGCAATGAAGATGGTGAGGGGTCTAGAGCACAAGACTTAGGAGGAGTGGCTGAGGCACCTGGGGTTGTTTAGCCTGGAGAAAAGGAGGCTCAGGGAGACCTTATCTCTCTCAAGAACTCCCCAAAAGGAGGTGGTAGCAAGGTGGGGGTTGGTCTCTTCTCCCAAATAACAAGTGAGAGGACAAGAGAAATGGCCCCAGGTTGCACCAGGGGAGGTATAGGTTGCATATTAGGAAAAATTTCATCACTGTAAGGAGTGTCAAGCCCTGGAACAGGCTGCTCAGGAAAGTGGTGGAGTCACATCCCTGGAGGTATTTAAAAGATGTGTAGGTGTGGCACTGAGGGATGTGGTTTAGTGGTGGACTTCACAGTGATGGGGTAATGGTTGGAGTCTTAATCTTAAATGTCTTTTTCGACCTGAACAATTCTATGATTTTATAATTTTAATTAGAATGCCATCTTTACTGTACACCCATGTGACATCAGCTGATGCGCAAAGTAAAGGGAAAACCACCTCAACGCAAATAAAATGTTTAACAGGTCTGCTATTAGCAGACCTTACATCACTTAAAATTTCTTATGATTTCAACAGCAGCTAATGGCAATTGATGTGGAACTGCCTTTCTCTGAACTGGCAGTTTTGCCATCTCCCTCCAATTTCGTTCATAGCAGAGAAGATAAATGTACTGCTTCCTTACTATATATGTGAAAAATGCTGTAATGTGTTTAGCATCATTTGTGGGACCAGAGCTGCTCAAGTCAGTTCTGTATTTACTTACTGATGTCATTTAGAAATTAATTTTCCACTTAAGTGATGTTGCAGTCAGAGGAAGGGGGAAGGGAAGAAATATCTATGAACCTTGCATGCAAGAATCTCAATTTTTTGTTTGCAACTGTTAGCCAGATAGGTGATGGCAACACCAAGTCCTACTAGCTGTGTAATTCTGATTCTACAAAAGAAAAAAGAGAGATTCCCTTACCCTAGATTCATTTTCTGGTCTCTTCTTTCTCATTTACATAAACTGCAATCCATACACTGGAATAGAAGTGGCACTGCTTGCGGCAGTGCAGAGCTGTGTAGTAATTACTGTATTCCAGCTGAGCTAATGAGTTTGTATCTCCACGCCATCCTCTCCTGACAGTGGACCAGCTTAATAGTTATTTATTTTGACTAATCTCCCATAAAGGCTGTTCCCTCTAGGCTCCTCCATTATGTGATTTAGATGGAGAATCATTCTAGTGCTTATTTTTTATTATAGTGGTTATGGAACATTACTGGAATCAAATTAAATTTAGACATTAAGGAGTCTGGCACAGTAAATACTGCACTTGTGAAGTTTGGGGGTTGAAGGATTGGAACAAAACCTGTTTCTCTAGCACCTTCCCGTGTTCCCAGCTAAATAAAGCAGAGGGGCAAACCCCCAGCTGCTTATCTGCAGCACTGTTTGTTTCCCTCGGTTACAATTTACTGGGCAGCGATGAATAATTCAAGTTCTCCTGCCCACAGTTGTTACCATTTGAATAGCTATTCCCACCGACGGAAGGGGTGCAGGGTCCCCGAGTTTCCCTCGGCACAGAAACCTGCTGGTGGCCGCTTGCCGTGCCGCAGGCTCTGCCACGTCTCTGCAGCCTGCGCGATGAGCCCGCCCCAAAAACACACTACTCGACCTTTTGCCTAATTCTCCCCCAGCACAGCGTGAGCTGCCAGGCTGCTACAGGGCACTGCCCTGTGGGAGAGACCTCCTCAGCTTGCTGCCTTCCCGGGGAGGGCTGCCCACTCACCCCCTGCCCATTTACCCCTGCTCATTAGCTAGAAACTCGCTACTGTAAATAAGGCCACCACAGGTCAGGGGGATTGCTGGGGAGCAGCACCTGCTTGTTTCAGATCTCAGTTTGACCCAGTATCTCACAGCATAGTATTGGTAATTCACTCCTGCATCTTACTAAGGCTCATTTATAGTTTATAAAGGGTTAATGAATGATTAATAGATATTTTAATGCATTTTAATTAGTTGCTGAAGAGGTCAATAGGTTGTTTAGAAACATGGCTAGTAGCCATGTATGACATCTTCTATTGTGTTCATAACTGCCTGTCATGCATGCAGTCTAAACATGCTTTACATCCTCTATTAATAATGTATCAGCCCGTTGTAAAGCATTTAGAAACAGTATCCTATGATGGTTTAAGACCAGTCATTCTGATTTGCAGTTTTTACTCGTATGAATGGTGCACTGGCTTCAAGAGCACTGATCCTGCGGCCACTGTGTTCTGTGATCCTGTTATCACCTGCAGTGCAAGCAGGACCAGCACTTGCAAGACTCTGTCTGAAAGAGGCCTTGCCTATGAACAACAGGCAAAATCTGGAAAGATTTTAAAAGCTGAAGTAGCTGAATCATTCCCAAGAAAAACAGTTGAAGTAACTGAATTAGCAGTTCCTTCCTGTAGATCATCCCAGTCTTTTTGTATATATGATTTTTTAAAAAATTTTAATATACATTGATTTGTGAGTGAATGGGTGGATCATGAAACTATGGTCCTGAAGAATAACACAGCAGAGCAAGATGATAGAAGTCTTGTCTATGAGAGTGAATATCTTACCTTTCTCCACGCAGGTGCTCTGGAAAGAGTAAGTTGCCACAGTTGTAAATTCAATCCCCAACCTGCCTCAGCTTTCGCTGTGTCTGGTGGGGTATAGATGCCTTGATACTTAACATCACGAAGGCTGGCCAGCATGTTAAACAGCCAAGCCAAGTTCCCTCTCCTGTGTATTCTCTGCTTGCTTCTGCCCACGGGCATAGATGATGGATGTACTTGACCCCACAAGGGGTGTTTGCTGTGTTATGCTAGCAAGGCTGGAAGAGTTAAGGGGCAGCTCGCATAAGCAAATGGGATTGAAGGCCACAGACTTGATGAACTTATTCTTTCTCCTACTGCAAATGAGGAGCCAGGACATCTGGTGGTAATGACCTAAACGCACTTTTATCCCATTGCAGCACAAACATCAATTCCCAAGTCACCCAACTCCACATCATGTAATTAGGAAAGCAGCTATTAGTGGCGAGGAAGATAAGTAACAGAGGCTAGTCCCACATGTTTAAGATCATTTTGTGGTTTCTGGTACAGAGAATGGCATGTGAAACCAGGTACAAACCAGCAGTGGAGGCTGAGCTCCTTCGAGGCAGCTATGGGGTGGCCGTTAGGTGACAAGAACTGGGGAAGCCAGTGGAAAAAAAAACACCTGAGTAAACATTGTGGGGACTGCTGGGGAATGGGCCAGCACTAGGGATGTTCAAGTGCTTTTTTCCATGGAAAGAGTACAGCAGACAATTAATAGTCTAACAACTTCAGGATGGTGTCTTTCTTCTATAAACCAACTTCTGGTGAAAGAAGATAGGGCAGATTAGGAAACTGAAAACTTGAAAGGAAAGGTGATGTGACAACCAGGAGGTGGTTCAGGAGCCATCAGTAGGAGCTCAGGCAAGTAGCCTGTGTGAGGATGTCCCAGGGTGCAGAGCTTATGGGCAGAGACTGCTGTGACACTGAGACTACCCCCCACTACATGATGGGTTCTCTGGTGAGGTGTCTGCTCCTGCTCTGGAGAAACTTGCTTTGGTACTGCTGGCCGTACCACAGTCTGTCAGTGTAGCTGTGCTGCAGCTAGTAGGCAGGTGGGCTTGGTTAAAACTCCTTTGGATATCTCTGACCTGCACTGATGCAGGGGCATCAAGGCTCGTGACTTGGCACGTGCTCTCACTGTCTCCATACCTCTGTTCCCTCATTCACGAGACAGAGGCAAATAAACCAGCTAGTGTTGATGGGCTCTAAGAAATAGTGAAATATTGTCCCCATTTCATCAAACTTGCCATAGATTTAACTCCATTGAGCTAAAATACAGCATGAATTTTTGAGCTCAAAGCTCTGTACACTGAACAGGCTACAGTAGAGTATATTTATTTGTATTGGCTTACAAACATAGTCTTGCATGATGAGCTGTCCTGGATGACCTCTAGGTTTTCTACCTGTTAAGCATGTTGCTTAGTTCTTCTACATCTGCCTCTCTTTAACCTTCTCAGCCCAAAACCTAATAATTGTATCTGAATGTTCAGTTCCAGATAGGGAAGAGAATTCAAGGTCAAAAAAAGACCAAAAGTGGTAATAAATATTATAGTCACATAGAAAGTTGTTCCTCCCCCCAACCTCCAAATCACAAATGGAATGCAGTTAAAAAAAAAAAAAAAAAAAAAAAAAAAAAAAAGAAGATCAAATATTTATGTTGCCTGAAGTCATACTGGGGTTCTTTCCAAGAATGGTTCATTCTGATTTATGGTCAATCTTGATTCAAATGACATGAGCAAACTTACAGCATAAAATGAGTCTGGTCATATTTAGGGAGTGAACTGTATCTGAAAATAAACATTTTAAAGACAAAACATGATTGTGTATATGGGGTGCAGGAAATCATTTAGTGAAAATTAATATTTTTGTTGTTTTTTTTTTTCTGCACATTCAAAGAAAAATTTCATTTGAAAAATCGTGGGAAAGTGTTTTGTTTACAGATCAGAATATGAAAGAGAACTTAGACTCATTTTGCTTTCAGACTAATATATTTACATATGCATAATATTATTTTTAGCATTTATAAATTCAATATTTTCAGGTATAACTAGAATTCTTTCACTGGGAAAATGTAGGTTAGTAGTCTCAATGTTGGTCTTCAGTCTGAACTTGTACATCAAAAAGGTGTAACTCTACTGATAGAGCTCTGACCTTCTCTTAATGTATCACGATTTCCCATGGGGATAAATTTAGGATGGAATTAATGTTCCCTATGCTGGTTTAGCCTTTTCCTTTCCTGAATAAGAATAAACCATACTGCCATAAACACTGTTTTACCACTTGCAAAGGATCTGCGTTAGGGTTAGATTTGTACCACCTGAATCATTTTAATATAAAGTCATCTAACAGAAAAACATAGGGTAAAGAAAGTTTCTTAAAAGTTCTCCTGGTTAAACAAGAATGTGCAGAAAAATACTGCCTCATTTTGTATAAAAAATGAAAGCATTTGGAAAAGAGTGAAATCCTTTCATTAGGTGGCTGTCTGGTAAGCGATGCGGAAAAGTGCTATGTGTGACAAGGAGTTCTGTGGGGTGGCTTTTTAAGGAGGTAATCTGTGTAATATAGCAAATTTCTTTTTGTAGGTGTCACGTTATTCATTTGTGATCAAAATTGGCTGCTAAGATATTGCCTTAAAAAAAAAATATTGCAATTAAATAAGGTTAACAAATGAGGAAAGTTCTGGAATTATTTGCACCTTCAGGCTTAAAACCATTTATTGGGATTAAAGCCCAAATTCAACATTACAGCCTGGAATCAAAGGTGCTATTCTCTTTGAAAAACATTATCTTTTCTATTGTCCTAACCAAGGTGGGGAGCAAGGATTAAAGATTGAGGTGTTTTAACCCCTTTCTCTATCAAAAAGAAAGGGGATGTGTGTATTTTTTGTTCTGAAGTATGACTGTATTTTGAGCAGTGCTTTTCCTCACATGACCTTTTTTATCCAAAGGGCACTGCTTCCTTTCATATTAAACAAGATAAGACTAGAGAAATTATTGCTTCCCTTGTTCCAACAACATGCTGGTTTTATCTCCCAAGGGTTACAAGTTAACTCACACTCCATGTGCTGGAGAGCAGAAATTGTAGAGTGGAACAAAACCAGTTACAACATCCCAAAGAAAAGGGAAACAAGGGACACAAAAGGTTGCGAGTCATCAGGGTCAGGAAAAAACACAGCAAGGCTTGTAAGAAAGGGTTGCTGAATCTGTCTTTGATGTTTTAATTTTGATTTTTTTTCTGAAGTGTTGCAGTCACCCACAGAACGTCTCAGTTCCAGGGTCTGCAGTTTTTTTTCCTCTGATTGTCTAATATTTTTTCATCATCCATGCCAAAGAAAATCCAGGCTTAGAAATTTATTGCATAAAGGAGATGATCTAATAATAAATACAGGGACTGGAGCCTCCCATGTCATAGCTTAGGTCTGTTTGTGTCTCTGTATTTGCCTCCTAGGAAAAACCTGTTCACTCTCGCAGGGTCATACAGAAATGAGCTCTTTGCTGGGGCTGGCACTTGCTCTTTGTTTGCAGCTTCAGTCACACCTTCTCTCTTCATATGTAGCTGGGTTTTGTTGCAGTTTGCTCTCTTCTCTTTTGGATGGGTGCAGCTTTCCCATGTAGTAGTATTATTGTCCTTTAACATCCAAGTTCAATAAGCAAACTATCCTGACTATTATTTTACTTTCTGTGAACAGCAGAAAGGAAAGGAACAAGGACTATTCCAATTAGGCTAAATCCTGAAATCTTCCCCAAGTTTTACTCAGACAAGCTCCTAGAGGCCTGTTAAAGTCCCAGAGGTCTGGGTTTGGATCAACAAAAATTATGTCACAATTCACTATAAAACAACTGAGGGGAAAATGAGTAGGGATTGTGGACTGTGGGGTAGAAACACTGCTGCACTCCTTTATCAGGTGAGAGACAGAGCAGAGCATTGTAAATGGTTGGTGAGTTGTCCCCTTAGATAAACATGACAAAAATGTGCAGAAATTTCCTTAAAGCTGAGACATCCACAGCTCCTGTGCATGTAGAGAACCTGCAGTAAACAGAACTGTCCCAAACCAGTCCTGGAAAAGGAAGAAGTCTTGTTTCAATCTGACCTCCCCACAACCTGAAGCTACTTCCAGAGGAGCCCCAGAGGTATTTTAAATCCCATGGCACTATGTCAACCTAGCATCAACACCAATTTTGCATGGAACCTAAACCATGACAGCACTAAACCCTCAGAGTTGCTGTCCTCTGGAGGAATATGTGTTTCTGCGTTTCCAACATGAGAAAGAGTGCATGCCTCTGATGCTTTTCTGTATTTCACTCTCTTCCCTTTTTTCAATCCTTTGCTGTTGGTTCCACAGAAAGGCAGTGTCCAAACAATAGGATGCAGTCAATAGATGTGAAGGATAGTGCTTTTTTGTTGTTGATTGGTGGTGGGTTTTTGGTGGTGTTGTGTGTGTGTGTTTTGTTTGGTTTTTTTAAAAAAAAATCTTTCTAGAAGGGATAGCTGAGTGGGAACCTCAGTCTGGACCCTGTAAAGTTTAGCTTGTCTCCAGTCTTCTAAGACTCAAGAAAATAACGTTGAGTATTCAGTATCATCTTGCTATGATAGTTTTTGTTCTGATACCTGTGAAGTGTCTGTGCTTGGAAATCTCTGAGATGTGGCTTTTAATACATCAGAAGGAAGCTGACAGCAAAGCACGTGCATATCCTCAGCAAAAAGTAAGAAAAGTTTAGACTAAGGTTACTTGCTGTGATAAGTAACTTTAAGATGAAAAGAAAAAGTGAATAGGAATGAAAGACACTTTTTATTTTTAGGAGAGAACTTGTCTTTGAGTAACAGTTGCTGGAGAGTTCATGACTTTTGTCAGCAAAGAAAGGTTTTGCATTCTTAGAAGAAGTTTAATATGGCACTGCTGGTTGACAGCTATGGTTCTCTGCTGCACAGTGATTCTTTCATTATTTTTTGTTAGCCTCAGTAAAAAGCTTCTTGTCTTGAGATTGTCTGTGATTTAATGGCATTCTTCTAACCTGACTGTTCATGACAAATTCCTCAGCACTTCAGAACAGCTAAAGTACAATTAAAGCCCTGGAAGTTTCTTTCTGTCTTTATTTCTCCCCAAATCACAGGATGTCCAGACTTCACACCAGAAAAACCATAGTACTGGAGTGCTCCCAGGAGCCTGAGAAATGCATTTTAGTTGGGGCAAAGAAAAGAGAACATCCTGCATGTAGCCATACTGATTAACAATAGGCAATACTCTGTCTCTAAAGATGAAAGTTGGACAACTGGTTGCACAATGAAATGCCACCTGCATACTCGTACCAAGATGGAGCACTTCATGCTTTGTCCCTGCACCTGGAGCCCAGAGTGTGAGGACTGAATGCACTGTGCAGATCTCCATCCACACTGTTTCATTTGCTATGTGTTGACAACTCATATGCACTTCAAACAGTTGGTAGCACAGAAATTACCTTTTCATTGCCACCCTACAGAAGGGTCATAGTAATAACTGCACAAACCTCTTTGATCCTGTTTGATGTGACTCCTGATATCTGCTGTTGTTGCCTCTGTTTTTCAGCTCGTCATGAAGTTATAACCAAAGAGATCCTTGAGCTGGATACGTGGGAGAACCAGTGGAACGTGGTGGCTGTTAACGTCCTCATGCATGACAGCTATGATGTTTGCCTGGTTGCTAGGCTGAACCCCCGGGATCTTATCCCTCCTCCGCCAGATTTGGTGGATCAATAGGAGTTCAGTGACTTCCAGTGCTTCCAGATCCTGCAGAAACTGAAGAATTTGGAGAGACAAATGATGCATTGGCTTTGGATGACAGCCGAGTTCCATGGAGAGCAGCTGGACACACATGCTTAAGGACAGAATTGCCTTTGAGCTGTGCTTTTCAGACAATGCTTAATTTGCTAGTTCTGGTACTCTGGAGTTTGGTGACTGAAAGCTGAGGTCAGCAAGCCTTTATGGTGGCTCTTAGTCTTCCATCTGGCTGCACAAACTCCAGTGCTGGGTGCAGCCTTGACATCTGGGACCCTTTTCCTTACAGGCACAGTGGCAGCCCAGGGCTCATTTCAAAGCAGAGTATGACATAGGAAGGAAAGCTCTAGCCAGGGAAATCTCTCTTTTGCTGTCCATCCCACCTAGTTCTACTAAGCTACCAAGAAGGCTAAGGAATATATTAGGTCAGCTGTACCAAAGGGCCGGAACGTACTTGAGGGAAAACAGAGAAGAGCCTTTGTTTGTTTTAAGCAAAAAAGCATTAGCTAAGGTTCATGAGCCAAGTACACCAGCTACTACAAACATTTTCTAACCCACAGACAGGGTTGTCAAGAGATCCCGTCTTTGCCAACAGAGCTAAGCTTGTGCTAGTAGAAAACTAGTCTTTTGGCAACATGTCACGAGCGAGTCTTCCAGCAGGGGTAGTAAGCAGTCTGTACCAAAGACAAGGATCCTAAATTTTCACGTAGATTCTACCCGTTACAAGGTCTGGTGTGACCAGAACCTTAAAGCTCAGTTAGAAAACCCTTTTCCTGTGAGAGATGGAGAAGGCCATGTAAAATAAAGGTAGTAAATAAGAACAGTATTATCTGCATATCAGTTCTGCAGCCACAGGAAAAGGATAGATGTGGTAAACAATAAATGTTTATGCAACTGTAGCTGTTGTTATAGAAGTAGCTTTAATGATGCAGCATAAGGCGAATTCTTTACCACTAGAATTGACTATAACCACAGGGGAGTGGAATAATTCAGTGCTTCTTAAGGCAGTGTTAGCCTTTATAAAGCTTGAAGACAGTAGGTTAAAGAGTCAATTGTTACCAGTCCTGCTACCCTATTTGAATTGCCAATAACTATTTATCAGTTCTCTGGTGCCTGCCTTATAGGGTATGTTGGGCACTGCCTGGGCAGCATGGACAAGAGAACTGGAAATATCAGTTGAGTCCTTGGGCCAAAATTGCAAACTATAGTAACGTGGAGTGAACGTCAGAGGCAAACACTAAGAGTAAACTATGATATAGTGCAAGAATGTTCCTTGTCAACAAGTTGCTTTTGATGGCTACAAAAGCAGCAGCAAAACTGACAAGGAAATAAAGAAATGAGGATACTATCAGGTAGTTCATCTGTAGTTACTTCCAGGATTTGTGCTTCAGAGCATCTCCATTTTCTTTTTTTAGTTGTGTTTTAGACTGCAAAAATGCCAGATGGTTGTCTTTCCACCTCCCCATCCCCCCATAATGCTTATGGCAGAGAGAGGTGGAGAGGATGACCAAAAAAGGACCCAAAAGCCCTTTCCTAGTTCTCACTTTTCTGATTCATGGACTATTCTCTATAATATCCATTGGGAATATTAAGCTGTCATATAAAAACTATTAGCAGGAAGGTCACTAAATTTTACCTGGTAACTACAGTAGGACACTGAGGACTGCTCAGACAATAAGGCATTGGAGGGAGCAGGGGAGACAGACTAAGGAAAATATGTAGAAAAGGAGTAAATCTGTGGGCCTTGTGGCTAATCTGTTGTCTCCTTCTATGTTTCCCAAGCAGAATGAGTGTCAAAGCCAAAACACATACTCTCACATTTGTATTTTGTCTGTATCATACAGCCATTCTTTTTTTTCTTTTCACTGCTCATATGTAGGTCACGATCTCTCTCGAACAGAGCTGTGAAAAGATGAATTTTAGAGGCACAAATCAGTCACTGGTTCCTAGAATCTTAAGCACTCTTGTTGCTAAACACAGTTGTAGGTATAAGATCAAGGAGGAAAACTCTGCTTTAATATGCTTTTAAATAAAATCAGTAGAAAGTTCTTCCAATATTGGAAACTCTTTTTAAACTTTTGTTGTTGCTGAAAAGTAAAGGCAATCTTGTTTTAATTTCTCTACAGAGCTCTCAAGGCAGCTGGAAGCAATGTTCTTGAGCATTAGTTAAGTGTTTCCCTGTGAAACTTCAAATTCTGCAACTCTATCTACTGATTTTGCTTCTTTCACTTTTTTTTTGTTTGTTTCAAGGAAGAAAGTTTTAAAGGGCTTTTTTTGTTTTCGGTCTCTGCTCTGTGGTCTGTTCCTGACCATTCAAATCCTCCTGTGGTTAAAGTCTGACTTCATCTACTGGATTTCACTCTCTGACACATAGTCTACTTGCAATATTTCAGGAGGAGAAGGGAGACTTGTGCAGGCTTTCATTAGTCATATATGAATGTCTATGTGAAACACCTGAGAGTCCTCTGTTAAACTGTTATTCCAGTAGTGAGCTGGCTATTTCTTTCCCAATTCATATGTTTTGCTTTTTAGACTGATATTTAATGAGCTGGATGGAAGGAAAGTACATACTCTGAGAAGGTCTGTCTTGATAATTGAGGAGAGCAATTGCTTATGTTTCGTATACTGGCCTTGCAATCAGGCAGCTTGAGCTGTAATGGGCAGTGGGTTTTCTGTGGATTTTCCTTCATGCACCATTGGCAAGTGACCTGCTCTCGTGTGCCCTGGAACATCGTGTTTCCTGCTGCCCCCAGGGTCTGACAGTTCATGGGGACTCTTCTGTCTCTCGTCTTGTGTGCCTGTCTCTCTCAGTTTCTGCCCAAGACCAAGTATCCAGCACCATATATCAAGCAGTGAATTGTTTTCTTCCAGATTAAATATGTAGAACAGGGGCACTAACTCCTTAGTTTTGTGAGGGCCCCATGTAGTTTGTGGTTTGCCCTTGGGGAGACTACAATTTCTAAACCAATACTTGGAAATGAAAGCTTGACTGAGGAAAGAAGAAGCAGAAAGTACATTTATAGAGAGGTACAGATCTCAGCCAAAATCATTCTGAGAGTATATGAATACTGCATGTTTGATATGTCCATGGGTAGACTCACACTGCTGGAAAAGTCCTTAAGAGTCTTAATTTCTTCTATTACAAATCCTGATGGGGAAAAAACAAAACAAAACAAAACAAAACAAAAAAACTCACAGAATATGCATTCTCCAAGCTTGTGTGTTTTACTGAAATAACAGTTTACTTCAGCCTCTTTCCATCTGAGCAGCAGTTAGCCAAGCATTTAATCAAGGCTGTCTTGACATCATCCACAGTTCTAAAATGCAAACAAAGCAGTGCTGGCAAGCTACTGACTATTTAAATGAATGGAGGGATTTTAAGCAAAGGCATACACTTCAGTTTCATTTGAAATGCTGAAGTACATCATTAGTTGCCAGATATGAAAATCTCAAAGAAGTAGCTGGTCACGTAGCACACAGAGAGTAAAGCAAAAAATGAAATGCTATAAAAGACTAATTGAAGCTGTCCATTTTTATTGCCAGCTAATGTTTTATTTTGAAATTGCCCACGTATAACAGATTTCATAAGGATTCTTGTAGATCTCTCATCTCTGTTTTAATACATGTGGTCATAGGAACTGCCTACATATGTAAACCATCAGGCACCTCACCTCACACACCACTGCTGCAACTGCCTGGGGCTCAGTCCCTGACCCTGCCAGGCAAGCACACATCTACATTTTTCCTGTGTGCAGCATTGAGATTTATGGGGCAGTTTCTCTGTTGTGTTCCAGCTCTTTTGTGCCACTCAGCCTTGATTTGTCAACAGATGGCTGCCCTGGTACACAGAGTTGCCAGCTCCTCTACCTGCAGTCCCAAATATGCTCCAGGTAAGAGGTTGAGGGAGCATCAAAACCAAGTGGCTGGCCACAGAGATGAGAGAGGTGCTCCCAGAAGGTTGCAACACGCAGTGGAGCCAAGGTGGGGCAGAACAATCCTCCCATCTCATCTTAGGGAGGGTTCACATGTGAAAGGATTTAGCCCTAGATCGTCATCTTATATTTTTTCCCCTACTTGAAACGTGTAATGATATCTTGATCACATGAAAAGTAATGAAAACAAACGCTAGAATTTTTTTTTAAAATGTTAAAATATATTCACGAATCTCTATATTGTTATTCTGCTGATCTGGAAGACTGACATTCTTTTAATAAGCTGTTTACCTAGTGATTGCTATCGTAGCTACAGCAATGGTTTCTCTCCCAGGCTGCTCTCCTAATGGATTAGGTAGCTCCTCTGAACATTTGTTTCATGAATCACAATGCTTTGAATCACCAGGTCAGAACTGCAGTTACTCTTCTGTAGATTTCTGTGGCTCTCCCTACAGCTTTTCAAGTGGACTCTAGCTTCAGCTTCAAAGAAAAGCTATTTCACCTCCAGTTGTGCTCAGTTGGAACTAGCACATTTGCAATTTACTGTCATTTGACATGTAGAGGTTGAAAGCAAAGGAAATACTGGAAAATGGCTAAGATATACATTGAATGTACATGGAAGTCCAATTTCCTTCTTTCCTTGGTAAATGTCTCCTCTGTGTTTACTGCCCTGCCTGGGTGTCTGATGGAATGATTTCCTAATGACTTATGATTGCAGCCCCAGTGAAGGCCACGCTGAGGCTACGAGTTTGAGCTGCCAGTGCAGAGAGAAGCAGCATGGTGCAGAGAGGTGGCTTCTGACAGGCTAGCCTGCCTCACCATAAGAAACTGCCTTCAAACAAAAATGTATGTAAGTGTTCCAGGATGTATACTCCTATGTGTTTTATATACATATGTATAACATTATTTTTAGAAGTTCTTCACTGACAGCAGTAAGATCCTATTTTTTTAAACACATACCTGTCAACTCCGTCTTCTGCATAGCTCATCAAAGTACTTCAAAAAAAAGGGCTGATCTTTAAATATATGGAACTATTCCAGGTTTCAGGTGAAAAAGAACCTTAAATACCTTGCTGACCTAAAGAAAAACTGGAGAAATCTTTTAGTCTTCACCTATGTCTCTTTCCTTCTGCAATTTTTTGCTGGCTATAGCACTCCCATCAGAAGCTCAGTCTTCTCAAAAGCTTTGTGTAAATCTGTTGTTTCTCTTCCTGTAACTTCATTTCTGCCTCAGCCCACTTGTCCGACCAGCCCTTGAACTCCTTCTTTTCCCCTCCAGTTCCCCAGAAGACGGGAACAGCCACTTGGGCTGTTCCTTAGGCTCCAGACTTCTCACAAGTCTATCGCTCCAGCAACAAATCAACTTTGAAGGACAGAAGGAAATCCATAACAGCTCCCTGGATTTGAGAACACTCACACTGAGCAGCCAAATTCTGGGGTTCAGTCTCAGTGCAAATAAAACCTGCCTGCTCTGCATTGTCACTGGTCCTGTGGCTACAGCCGGGGTTGGGAGGGAGGTGACCTGCGTTCTACTTAGTCTTGCTGCTGCCTCACTGCATGATGCTGGTAAGTTTGACATTAAATGTCTTGCATACTGTGTGTGCCATAGCCGTAATGATTGCAGGCACAAGCCATTATCATTATTTCTGATTCCTGAACACTAGTTGCTACAAAAACTGTCTGTAGCACAGAGGGAGGCGTCTTCATTACCGCTTTATAGCTCATGTCTTAAAGCCAGATTTTCTCCTGCAGTTTCACTAAAGACCCTGGTCTCTAATTTATCAGATTTTAGCATTGGTATTTTTTTCTTCACTTTGGCTTTTTCTAGTCATTCTTTATAAGAATGTAAGTGACTTCACCAGCTTCTCTACAAAATGTATTATCCAAACTGGCCTCCTGAGGCCACCGGCTTTTCATTATCAGGGTTGAAGTACAGCCACTAAAGTGCCAGTCAGCTGCACTACTTCATTTCTCATTCAGCAGCTTCATAGTAGAGGAAATGTATTCCATACATACATAAAATAATGTGAGAGGAAACCACTTCCCACATACACAAATTCCTGACTCATTCCTTTCAAACGTGGCTGAAACAACTGCTGAATCCTAACATAAAAAGCTCTGATACCCATTCAATAGGCTTTTCCAAGCTTTCCAGTATGAGGAGGAGGATCACAGGGAGATGACTTGTAAGTAGAGCACAGATTGGAAACTTGAACCTCTGGGGTTTGTTTCCATTTCAATTACTCTGTTTCCTAGTCTTTGGTATTTGGTCTCTGCACCTAAGCTCACCCATATGAAATAATTATAATACTACTCATTTTGTGGGTCTGCCTTGCTGTGTTTTTAGAGGGGGAGGCTCACAGATGTCTGTATGTTATGTTGAGATCCAGAGATCAAGAAGCATTAGACAATAGTAGAATAATATTATTGCATTGCTGTCATCTCCCTGATGTTTGGCAATGCCATTGTCCATGCCATCAGAAACTGAGCCTTCCTGGGGAAGGAGAGACTGGATGTTTTCACCTAACAAAGGTGTTTTGTCTCCTCTTTCATAGAAAAACAACAAGAAATATCTAATTGTGCAATACATTAAGTAGAAGAAGAAGAAATGTAAGGCTCATTGCATGTGCCCTCATAGTTAGTCACACTTCTACACAGGCAGAGCTAACCTCAGCAAATTGAGACGTCACTAATTGACACTAAATTTGAACAGCAGTAATTAGAGAAATGAGTGAACTGTACTTTTCTCAAAGCAGATTTAATTTAATAAATTATGCTGCTTAGGTAGCCACAGTTGCTACAAAACAAAAAAGAGAAGGTGCTTCACAGAAGTGTAGTAGATTTACTGGGTAACTGGAACCTGAATTTAGATGATCTATCCCAGCTTTGACTGGAAAGCTTCAGCTCTCCAGGGATTCCCATAGCGACTTTGGGATGCATTTAACCAGCAACTAAAAGACACTTGTATCCAAGGAATCACCTACAGAATACACATAAGAGGGTTTTAGGATATTGCTAAGGAGTAAACAATGCAGCATCTACTTGCTGACTTACTGAATTGATACCAGGGATTGTGTTGCCTTCCCCAACAGTGGGCACAAGTAAACATTCTTAGCTGAACCAACAAGTAATTTACAATACTTACTGACAGGTAATTGATAATACATAAGGACAAAAATCTTTTACATGAACATAAGTTTTGCAAGGAAGAGCACGTTTGTTACTAAGCAGACAGTGAGATAGATTGGCATTCCCCTGCAGTTAAAAAGCCCCAACAAAACAACAAAATAAATAAATGCAGTTTCACTGCAGGACAGCACTGATTAAAAGGCTGCCTAATTGCTTGGTTTCAACTTTTAATATGTTAGACTGGAAGCCTATGTGCAAAAGCTAGTTGGCAACATTAAAAAAAATATTTCAGAGTTACACAATAAAAAAAAAAAGATAGGGCACATACTTTTCTTACACACACACATGACATAAGTCAAGTATAATCATTTTTCAAGTCAGCAATGAAACAAAGGTGTGAGAAGATGCTTGGACTTAGGATCTACCTAAAAATCTCTTTCCACTCAGAGGGAGGCTCACAGTGCTAGGATTTCACCCTTGTGGTGAGAATGAAAAGGCAACGAAGTGGAAGATGGCATGTGAGATACTGGTAATGGAGACCTAGATCTTTCTTTCTAGCCATAAGGTCGGACACAGTGCAGGTCAAGAGCTGAAATTTGCTCCCTGTAGATGGCTGCCTACTGAGCACTGCTAAGCATTTTACCCTATGGCAATCTTATATCTAGTGGACAGAGGATCAAATGGCTAAAAAAAAAAATCCCACCAAACACACACACACACACAGAAAAAAAAAAAAAAAACAACCAAACACATTATCATGGCTAGGACCCTGACTAGCAAGTCAAGGTCTAAATAACCAGCTCTCCTGATGATTCCTGTTAGCAGTGTTATCTAAGTGTTAACCAGGCAAATGAATTTTGCACTAGTTTTGTCTACACCCGTAAGAGTGAGAGATGCTACAAAGACTTAAGAGTGTCAAACCAAGGCAGTGGTGAAGTGGAAGAACTCCCACATGAGCCTCATCTTTAAAACCATTCCATATGTGTCTGTTCCATTAATTCTCCATTTTGCCCCTACTCTCAGTTAGTTCACTGCAGCAATTCCTCACCAAGAACAAAGGGAGCATTTCATTATTTAAGGTCAGTTCAAATCCTAAAGGAAGAAAGCCTATATTTAATCTAGGTCTCAAATATAATATTAGATGTTTCAGTGTCTGTCATTTGTGTATATTTTTATACATGCCCCCAGAATGACAGGCTAGATGCTCAGACTGCTATCTCTGTAAGTCTCTCTGAAATAGTGTTTGAATTCTACTCTTGATTGCAATGACAGTGACCCAGAATAGGACAGTATCTAGCTAGCCATGTTCTCCAAAAAAACAGATACCCTTTGCACTTCCTAGAAGGCAGACCAATGGAAGGATTGATCTTTCTGTAGATCAGACAGATCTTTCTGTATGGAGAGACAGCTATGACTACTTGAATGCATACAAAAATAACAACATGCCTAAATCCACAGTCCTCTTAAATAGCCAAGATTAAAATTGCAGTGGTGAATATTGTACTCTGTGACAGTTGGTGGCATAGGCTTTGTCTTCAAGAATGATAGAGCAAAGGACTCTGTGTGTATCTTGTCCCACAGAATTGTACTAAGCCATGTGCTATTTATGGGACAGGTCTTTCCAGACTGCAGTGAAGTCTTAAATTCTAGTTTATATTCAAAACATACAAAGGTTAAAGGGCACTTAATATGTTTATTCCTTGCATCATCCTTCAGCAATGATGCCTTTTAAGGTTGTGTTGCCCACTTAACTACTTAAACAGTCTACAACTACACAAAGCGAACAGGGGAAGGTAAGAAAAGTAAGAAGGCTTTTCTTTTTGTTTCACAAAGTGGCCCCTAAAGGTGTCCGATAAATTCCAGCTCTTCTCTTCTGTCAGCAGGGACATACCTACACTTAGGTGTATGTTGATAGCAAACTATAGCCATATTGCACTTGTGAGATGTGATTTTAAGCTGAATAGATGTACCCAGGCCAGATCTAATGATTAGCAATGAAGATCCAATAGTCCGGGTGCCAGCTGCCTTACCAGTTCAGTGTGATCTCTAGCGGGCTTGGACAGCCCATGCTGAGGTACTCACTGCTGTCATTAATTATCAGTCTCAACTAAAGATAACTGGCATTCACTCACACTGCAGACAGAACAACTAAATTTAGGAGTACGAAAAAGACTAAATCTGTAGTTCAGCTGCAGAACTTGAAAAAGTCTTTTTCAGCCAGACCATTTCGTAGTCCGTGTTCTCATGTAACTACAAAATTGCCTATACTGGCCCAGCACAAAGAGAGGCACAGAGACAGGAACAAGTGCCCGCCAGTGGGTGTGTGGTATGGCAGCTGCTTGTGCCAGCACTGCCACTTGAAAATTCACTCATCAAACTGTGCTTCAATGCACCAGCATTCACCTTGGCTCTGAAGCCAGCCCAGGCTCTTTGGAGTGCTTCAGGGGTACAGACAGTCAAAGACTATACAAAGATCGATAATTGCCACAAAGCCTTGTCATGACTCATGCATTAATAGCTTACTGCTCGATGGCTTCTTGGGCTCTTATACAAAGATGCCAAACAGCATATGAACAAAACCACGGGATAGGAAGTTCACCCTCTTTCCAGTATTCATAGCTGACAAAACCTTCCTAAAGGTTTTCGTTGAGTACTTTTCAAAATGGATTAAGGATCCACCCCTGCTCAGCGCTACAGCATGGAGCAGTCATCTGATGCACAAAATAACAGTTCTCTTGCCAGGAAATTTGCTGTACTAATGCTGCTGTCCTAAGCAGCTCAATCTGTAATCTGATTTCTTTGTTTCTTATTTCAGGCAAGCCGCTGTAACAGCAATGTTCAGTAAAGACTGCTAAGCCACTTGGCATGTCTCTAAAACTCAGGCGTGTTAACTATTCTCTTGCTCTTCCCACTTGGCCAGAGTCCTGCTCGCATGCATTTAAGGAGGACTTTAACGTGCTTGTGCTACTATGATATTGCACAGATCAGCTTGTAGTTACTGGCGTTTTTTCCTAGCTGAGCTAGGTAAATATTGATAAAGACTTACAGGTGTTACTTTTATAAGGAAAGTAAATCTTTATAAGCAAAAGTTCAAAGTGAAGCTGTAGGTTTCTTTTTGGAACCATCTGTGTGCTGCGTATTTAATCATATTTCTGTTGTTATTGGATTTACTGGATAGTATTTATAAAGTGCATTACAGGACATCCACAGGGATGTGATCCA
This sequence comes from Merops nubicus, assembly GCF_000691845.1. Classification (NCBI taxonomy): domain Eukaryota; kingdom Metazoa; phylum Chordata; class Aves; order Coraciiformes; family Meropidae; genus Merops; species Merops nubicus. The sequence continues at coordinate 31,215 of NW_008623942.1, forward strand.
CTCAAGGATGTGACCCAGCAGGATTTTGGACCAATCATTGTAACAGGAGTAAAATCAAACCATGCCTGTCATCCTGTTCACATTTACAAAAGCCTTCTCTGAGATCAAGAGATTAATAGTAATCAAAACTGGATTAAAAAGAAGTGGTATGTTGTGAGCAATTTATATCTAGTTTGAATTTAAACTGCCATTTTTAGAAGCAAAGCAAGTTATCAGAAAACACTTTGTATGCCCAGCCTGAATACAAACCTGAAATTATCCAGCTGCTGAAAGTCACTCTGCCACCAAAAAATATGGGTGGATCAATTCCAGAGAAGGAACCAAATACTGCGAATAACAGTATAGAAATCTTTACACAGAACCCATTCTTGAACCATCCACAGAGATCACTACTGTATTCAAATTATAGTAGGTTTTTGAGGGGCATTTGTTAAAAAATCTACACCAAATTTAATGTCGGTAAAACAGTTGAGACAAAACTGGAGTCAAGGAACAGTGGAAATACAGCTGCCTGGGGACTGCCCACAGTCAGACTGCAGAAGTGCTGGTCACTGGGTTAATGACACAGTGAAAACCTTTTGTAGTATGGGAAAAGAAAATCCATTAGAAAAACCTACAGAGACATCTAGCTCTATTATCTAACATCTGCAGTTGTCTGCCGTATAGTGGTGTACTGTGGAGATAAGCAAGCATGATAAAAATGTTATAACAACCTTTAAAAATGGGAGACTGGAAATAAAATGCTGGTTTTACTTGCAAAGTGTTTCTCATGCAAGTGTCCCTGGGAGATGTTTTATAATAAAGTTTGAATGAAATACAATAAAAATCAAATCAAAGCTCAAGCTCATTCACTGCATACCTAACAGAACAGCTCAGCTTTCAGCTTCATTTTTAAAGCCAGGAAGAGAAATTAGTTAATTTCTGCTGCTACTCAGAATTCCAAAAAAAGAAAGACAACAGCTCAAAAGGTAATTTACAAACAGTTTGGATTTACAAGCTGCTGTTGTCAAGAGTTCAAAAGTGAAAGACTCGAAGAATTATTCAGTAAGCTGCCAATACCCATAAAATAAACAGAACTCTGTTCTATTCCAGGATCAAAAGCATAATTTTATGTCTGCAGCATTTTCTTTTCAAGTATGCATATGATAATTACTGAATACAAAAATATTAATGTATTGCATGTCTCATTTGCATGAAAAAGTTACCCAATTACAAGCAAAGCTCAGCCCCCACTCGGTGTGCGCCACAAGAGTACACACTCGAGTACAAATCAACAGTGTAACTCCACGGCACTGTGTGCATGAGGTTTTCCAAATTCAATATCCAAACACTGATGTGAAAAACAACAGCCCCCCCGTGCAGATCACAGGTCCAATGTCCATGTTATTTTATTTGGACTGCTGTCGGAACATTCCAGCTGGACTAAGGAAAACCAGTGGTCATTTAAGATTTGATGACTTGAAAACCAGGCAGTTATTGGTACTTTTCCTTTCCCAAATATGGGTCCAATGTGGTTTTAGCATGAAAGGTATTTTTGCTAACGCCTCGTAAAATTCTCAATGGAATTAATGCTCTGTGCCAAAAGCTGTCTCCACAAAGGTGTAAAGGCTTTCTCAGAAGGTTAATAGTGATGATTTCTAGTCCTGGCTGGCTTCCACATAGCGACTGTTGCAACCAAGCTGGCCATGACTTTTATGTAAATGAGGCCATTATCAGAACTATATGTATCTGGTTACTAGACTGTAATCACTTAGGGGAAATGGGCATCAATATTTCCAAGACAAGCACTTTTTTCCTTAATGTTCCAAACACTGTTTTTTGGTGGTTTTTTGTTTGTTTTTTTTTTCTCTAAACAGTGGCTCTAGGTCAATAGTTTGATGATTAAAAAACAGGCCATATAAGTGAAAGCTAGTTCTTCAGACCTAGAAGTATGAACGTGTTTGGGTTTGTTAGCTCTATTATTCTTTTTTACTGAATCCAGTTAGATAAGCCACAGTAACACAAGTAAGGAATGAAAAATAGACATTTGACGGGGTGGGGGAGGTGTGTGTGTTACATAAAAAAAATACGTTGGAGACTTCAAAATCCTTAAAAAAGGCAGGAAGAGAACACATGGGAATCATTTAGATGTTAAAAAGAGACTTTAGCCTTGTATTAACTGTGGGCCTTTCAGTCTTGCTGAGATACCTGTTGGTTCACCAGTGAACTGGTATAATTTGTAGGCTGCCAGTTGAGAAGCATCCATTATCAATCTAGTCTGGAGTTCCGTGGCCCGCAGTGGTGAATGCTGCATCCCTTGGGGAAGGATGTAAAACCTCTTCATTCTTCTTGCATGTGTTTCAAGTGCCCATATTGCACATACAGACAGTGCCTGTATTTGCCTGAGTTGTTTACGGATCTGCATAATCATAACATAATTTGTCATAATTTGTCCCCCTCATGGCACATATCAGCAAGCAGAAGGTAGCTTTATTGCAGAGCTGCTTCTGAATCAATAGCAGGGCTATCCCTGCAAAGCTACGCATTACATTTTGGTTCTACTTGAAATATTGAGGTTTCACTTGAAGACAGGATGAAATGCTGGTCCTGTTGAAGTTTAGTTGCTGTTCTTTGACAAGATCAGGGTTCAGCCACTGGCTTTATGTTACACAAGTACAAGCTATTTGGGAGGTCTGTCTTATCAGAGCCAGAAATCGTAGTCCTGGATATAGAGAAAGCACTGCTGTAATACTGCCAGCTAAGAGCACAGCCGATTAAAGTTACAGTATTATAAAGTATTTAAGGTACCTTAATAAGTATTGCCTTAAATGCACAGAATAAAGTGATGTTCTAGGAGCGCCTGGGTGAACAAATTGGAGAAACATGGGTGTGAGTCATAACAGGAGTTCAGGATTCAAAATATTTCATGCAAAGCAGTACAAAGACATCCACTTAACCTCTCACGTCCTGACAACGATGTTGGAAATACTTTTTTGCGTTGCAGTATTTGACTTATGCCTGGTGGGGAAGCTAAGCTTACTTCTTTTGATGTACCTAGGGAAATTTTATTAATGAGTGGTTTGGGTATCTCATTCTTGATACCTAAACTGGAAATGTTTTGCAAATACCCACAGATATAAAACACCTATGATCTTCAGGATAGAGTGAAATTTTGCATTTCTGGACTTAGGTGAGATTAATTTCATGCCTTATAGAAATTGCAGATTTCATCTTTTAGAATGCATTTCTTCTTCAACTGTAAATCATCTAGGCTAGAAGGAATTTTTTTTTTTTAAAGCCCCTCCTCTTAAGGAATCAGAAGGTTTGATTAGCTAGAAAATAATTTATTAATTCATTTCTTTGTTTCAATTTGTTTCAGAAATGTGGTCTACAAAGAGTACCCTGAAGGTCGTCCTTATATCCATGCTCACCTGCAATTCTGACTATGAGCTTCCATTTGTGACCTGAGCGGTTTCATGCGTGCTACTGCCGCTGGAGCCCACCTCCCTGGCTAGACAAATCTGTAAGGACATCTGAGAAGCAACTGTCAAACGGCCTGAAAGACAGCATGGGGGTGGCAGGCAAAGGGGAGGTAAAGCATGTCACAGTTGTGGCTGCTCCCTGGAATGCTGTGTCAGAGCACTGGAATTACAGCTGCTGCATCTCAGCACGATTGCACAGAGCTCCCGGTGCATCGGTCTCCTCGGGGGGCCTGGGGGGAATCCCCGGTGAAGGGATCTCTAACAGCGTAGCTCTATTATGCAGAGAAAGAGATCACAGCGATCTCCTGAGGTATCAGCGACCTGGGCACTGTGTGGGGCCCTGGGATCCATCTGCAGGGAGCTCCTTGCCGGTCTGCAGACTGTATCCACGTTACACTTAGCACGAGGACTTCTGCTCCTGAATGGGACCCTTGGGTATTGATGCACTGTAACAATTAAATCATGATAGTCATAAAACTCGCCTACTCAGTCGCCTGCGTTCCACGCCGGCTGAGGTGGAACCATAAGTAAGGCAGTTCTTCCCCCTCGTGGTCAGACAGCCCGCTGCCGCCACTCGTACCCCAGCTCCCGGGGCGACCGCTCGGGCAGGACTCCTCTGCGGGCCAGCGCTGCCAACACGCACTAGCCCTGTTCTGCCAGGGCGAGGCTGGCGGCACACACCTACACGCGTGTGCAAGGCACAGGAGCGTGCTGCCCGCCCGCCACCCCGGCCCAGGCTGCGCCGGGACCTGGGGGAGCGACAGCCGCAGTGCCTGGGGAACAGGCCCTCCCCGAGCACCGCACGCAGGATTTGGCACCCCGGGGAGATGTCCTGCTGTGGGAATGGAGCCCGAGCACCTCACAGTTGGGCAGAGTGTAAACTCTTCAAATAGAGGCTGTAGCCAGTTTCTGCAAGCAATGCCCCTGGAAACAGAAGGAACTGCTTGAAAGCAGTGAAAAGTTCACCTGTGCTTCTCTCCCCACTTCTACTCTCTGCCCCAATTCTCTGCTCTTTACCTCTGGCTAGCAAAGCAATGAGACAACCTTTGCTGTCTGTAACAGGGTAAAATCACCACAACTGGGGCCAGCGCCTGCAGTCAGTCACCACAGAGTGCAGCTCAATTTCCAAAGCAGTAATTAGTCAACTTTGTATTAAAGCAATAGAGGTATATTAAGAGATACAATCTTGCAGTAAACGCTGAAGATTTGCACTGTGTGAAACAGTGAAACACATTGGCTAACGAACTTCATGAGCCAGTAAGTGAATATTAATGGTTTTAATGGTCCTTAATTACACTATTTCTGAAGCAGGATTAGCTTGGTTATGTAAGAGGGACTGATTTGATTCAAAGAAGAACAGCAGAACATGAAAAGAACAAGCTGTTTAAAATCTGCATCTGCTTCTCAGATGTTGCTGTTCTCTAAAAAGCAGTTTATTAATTACATGCTATCTTCCTCATCATCATCCCAGTTGTACGAGTTGGCACCATCCTAAATTGTGTCCTCTGTAGTAAGTACTCCCCAAACACAGTGCAAGAATCAACCCTGTTGTATCAAATTCTGGTTTTGTCACTCAGTCTGCAATTGGCTGCCAAAACAGTTCCCTGAGATAAACTGTGAAAGTCAGGGAATCACCTCAAGCCAAAGTTTGACCCAGTGTCCCATATGACTTTTCTGTAATAATTCCTCAAAAACTGTATCTTCAGTTTCTTTTGCTCTTCTGTTCTGCAGCGACAGCCGGTTATACAAAGGAGTTGAATTTGGCTCCTCCCCCTCTATTTTTTTTACTTCAGTTGGCAAAAGAGGATTTTTTTTTCACTGTAAGGGCCTAAGCAAGCTACCTTTCATCAACTGTATGTTCTACCTAGAACTGAACTTCAGTGGCAAATTTCAGCTGTAGGGCTCAAATAAAAAATATTTTTGCACCAATTACAAAGTTGTTCAGAGCCAGAGTGGACAAAATAGAGAGGTAAGCCAAAACTTAGTTTTTAGCTTCCACATCAAGTGGACAGTTCTTTGTAATTATATTTTTTTTTTTTTTGCAGTAGCAAATCAAGTACCTTATTGTCTAAAATTATTTTAACAACATGTTCTGTCAATGACTAGGCCTAACAGGAATGACACAACCAGCAGGAAGATGAACCAATAGGTAGAATGTATTGAATACAAGAAGGACAGTCCATGAATGATCACTGGGGGTACAAACAAGTCAGTTAGTTCACATACAACTGACAGCATCCCCAATGATCCCCAAAGAGACATAATTCAACCCACAACAGGTGGTATGAACAGAGAACCAAGGTTTCCCATAGTTGCCATGGGAAACAGCCAGATCACCAAGTTTAACACATAAGAGAAAGGTGCCCACGTGGTGACTCTCACCCGATCAGCCCGCGCTCACAAAGGCCTAAACAGACCGGGGCCCGGCTCCAGGAGAGTCAGGAGGTCTGCCCTGAACCAGGAAGCTCTGGGGAGTGCACTCCACAGACAGACACTCCTGACTCCCTGCCAGTCGTCCCAGCCTTTATC
>NW_008623942.1:37235-39407 GCF_000691845.1 Merops nubicus
CCTGACCTTTGTCAACTCCATGCGGGACCCCTGGGGCTCATTTCCCTTCTGGCTCTCCCTGCAGGGCCGGCCGCACCCTGGGGGGAAGCTATAAGGCAAACTCACCCCCTCTTTATGAAGGGCTGTGGGAATCACCCATATGTCAACCTTATTTCGGGGCTCAGGGTTCAAACCCCAGCATTTCACAGCAGGAACCCAAGAATTCTAGCAGGTAGGCCATGCAAAGAGTAACAGTCTATTTTTTTTTTTTTACCTATTCATACGGCGCAAAGAAAGATTATTATTACAAATAGCATCTGTGACTGTATCCCACATAGCTAATTTTTAAGGATGGACATCATTGTGGAGTGGAAATAGTCTGAAACCCTGGAAGACTGGCATTATCTATTTGTCAAAAGAGCAATTACAATAGGAACAGAATATTGACAAGCTTCCCCTCAGACGCTTTCAAAAATGCCTAAGCTTGATTCAGTGATAACGATTTTGAGAAGACACCTTTAGTCTTCATGGGTGGAATTAATTTCTTCTAACATTGGATGACTAAAATATAGGCGTCTCCTCTGAAGAGGTCACCTTAGTTCCCACTGTAATCAACACAGATAGATACTTCTGGAGGATGATTCATTTAATCTGAAACCAAATTTGTAAGAAAGGTAGAGTGAGTATTTCTCCAGAGGTGTCCTCTCGTATGTCCAATGACCACAGAGAGTCTAGACAACTACCCAGACACCTGATTTCTAAAAGGCTAAAAGCAGATGAGCCATTTAGGGAAGGATAAAGGCAAATTATCCTTTCTAACATAGTAGTGATCTGGCATAGTGATGTTATCGGCACCTCTCACAATAATTTGCCGTATTTTAATAAATTCAGCACATTCTAGCATTTCATCTGGCTCACTGCTCTTGCTTCCTTGCCCAGACTTCTACAAACGCACTGCTAATTCTTCCTTCTTTCCCACCTATTGGCTCTGGTAAGCCAGGCACCGTGCCCATATTAGTAAGTCAAAATGATCTTATAAAATCCATTCTGCAAGACAGCGTGTCAGTTGAAAAGCAGTTGCTTTATCTCTAATTAGAAATGGGTGGGTTGAAACTAGTTTTGAGAAAATGGATGTTTTGAAAGAAGTTGCTTTGGAGAAGAGCTGAAGTCAAATCTTCTCAGACCCATTGGTAGATGTCGTCAGTAATGTCTAGAGGAGGAAATACGTGGTTTCAAAAGCTTGGAGAAGGGTAAATATATTGTCCATCAATAAAAAAAAACAAAAGAAAAACAGAAAAGAAAAAAAAAAGGCAGGAAATGGGAATTAGGGCTATTCTTTTAAATTTAATCTCAGGAAAGCAGGATCAAATAATGAAGCAAGGCACACCTAAGTACCTAAAAAATAACAGGCATATTTGTGGAAGCCATTATGGTTTTCATAGAGCCTATAGGCTGACCTCTAATGGTTTTCCATTAACACTTCTATTTGATCTTCTCTTTTCTCTAACTCGTGTTTACTTTTTGCTTTCAGATTGGTGATAACTCCCCCTATAAAGAAAGAAACCCTTCACTAATAGGTCAAAGTGAGCACATTTCACTTGTTGGTGGCCCTGGGTGACACAGTGACACGTTGCCGTACCGTGACTTTTTGAGCCATGGCACAATGTTTCACGTTTTCACCAATGGTTTGTATTTTATTGGAAATTCAGCTCGATCTGGGTGTGTTAAGCCCAGACTGAGGCACACAGTGACTGCGTGGCACCACTGGCTGCTATTCTGGGGGCGGTGAGGCGTGGGGCATGCGCTGGGACTTTCTTACCAGACAGAAAGGCCTAAAACATTCCACTATAAAAACATAAAAGCAGAAAACAAATTTTAAGCGTTTACACATATATTTATTTGTCAAAATCGTTTAAACCAACGTGATGAATTCTGGTAGGTCAAAGATGCTTTCCCCAAATTAACCCACGTCCCCAGCCAAAACCCCCGCCCGCCGCGGCGGCCCCCCCCAGCTGCCGGTCCCACACCTTATTAAGATGGCGGCCAGAGCGAGCGAGACTACAACTCCCAGCGAACCGCGCGCCGCCCTTCATCTGATTGGTTACACAGACGTTGCGGTGAGCCAATAAGCGTCAGGGACACCCGGCGCCCCCTGGGCAGACGCGGGTCACCCCGGCGGCAGTGCATGACGGG
>NW_008623943.1:0-432 GCF_000691845.1 Merops nubicus
AGTTAAGCTGCTCACTGTGAAATCTTACATATGAAATCGTGTAGTTGTGTAACTGCATGTGAGAAGCTATAGATAGATTGCAACAGGAACCCTACCCTGAAGAAACCATAGTAGAACATATGAAAAAGAAGACAAGTACATATCAACATACAAGGCTTACCAATTCTTAACCAGCAACCTAAGTTTTATGACTCAGTCCTAACTCAAAGAATCACAGAAGTTAAGTTCTGAAAATTACAGTGTTAGTAATTCAACCTTGTCCATACCAGACCATTTTAACTGAAACATGTTTCTAAAAACAATTTAAGGTTTACTGATTTGTGTCAGGGAGGCTAATTCTGATTATCGTTCCATTTATATATTTATTTTCAGTTTGATCTTACCTGTTTTCTTGATGATTTTTTGAAGCCATTTGTACAATTCATGTTTATA
>NW_008623944.1:0-454 GCF_000691845.1 Merops nubicus
AACCCATCCACTTATCCCAAAAGAAGCAAGCCAGTTGGATAGTGCATCATTGCCCTTAGTAATACGATGCATATTTTCCTGCATTTGCTGCAATCATCTATGAACGCTAGTGGAGTGGTTGGAAAGATTAAAACAGCACATACCTTCAAATTCTTGACAGCCATGTCCATAAGCTAATAGTAAGAATTCTATAGCTGCTCTATTCTGCAAAGTAGCATGTCTTATACTATCCTGATCCTGTAATATTTCTGACAACACTTCAGAGGTTAGATTAAAATGCTTAGTACTCCAGCATGCTAATTTTTCCAAGCTTTTAGCATTGATGGCCGTCATCACCTGTGGGAAGAATGCTGATAAGCCTATTCGTGCAGCTAAAGAGGGTAAGGATACTCGGTCGTTGCAGTCCTTTGTGAGGAACATAATGGAGCGCTTTCGTCTGGAGGCATGTCGCGCA
>NW_008623944.1:649-1615 GCF_000691845.1 Merops nubicus
CTGTAACATTTTGCCATCCCCTATAATCAAGTCGGGGGGACCCTACCTTCTGAAAGGCTTCATTTCCAAACTTGATCATGCCTGAACCATTATAGGATTGTAGCTTTGGGTGGATAATGTGACAATTTTCTAAGTGGGAGACATCTTCTACTTTTACTGGGCTCAGGCTTGCCATTAAGTCTAACTCTTGCAGAGGAATGCTACTTGATCTATTCAACGCTCGTATAATATTCCTTTGCCATGATCCTCCTATCACTGCAGGCCAGGCTTTTCTGTTACCCTTACAGTAACACCCATCATTGCCTTTGCAAAAATTTGGGTTAAGACTCAGAGCCTTTTTACCATACCACCCACTGAAGAGAGCAAGACTCTCATCGCCAGGTGGCAGTGGGAAGCCAATTAAACAGGTTCGGAAAGGATCGCCCGGTGTACTTAAGCTAAGACAGAAATCATTAATCCCCGATGCATTTGCCCAAGTTACCCATACATTTGCTCGTCTAGGGAGATTCAAGGGGTAATTCTTCCTTTTGATACATTTTCCTCCCGGCTCTAGTAGGACTAGAATCACAACTAGGAATACCGCTTTTTTCGCTTCTGGCAATCTCCTTCCCATACCCACTGTCGCCTGAATCGCTCCCAGCATCCTGCAGGCACTATCCAACTATGGGGCACCGCTATTTGCTGTCCGCACTCACTCCCTATTATCCGACTATGGTCTATAAAGTGCTGCAAAGCAACTTGTTTAATTAGAGGGTAGACGTATAGAGCAGTAATACGCACGCCTACATCCTCCACTAATCTACATGCGTTTCTAAAATTTTGCTCTCTGGCCCAGATTAATGCAAAGAATGGGTAGGCTGCATCAGCAACTCTGCTAAAGTCCCCTCCAACAAACTCCTCCACCCAATCTCGAGGGGACCACCTTCTAATTGCTGTACGACAACGTTCACAAAGCCAATGACGCTC
>NW_008623945.1:0-301 GCF_000691845.1 Merops nubicus
TCCTTTGTATTATTGCTTTTATTTTATTTTTTCTTATTAAATTGTTATTTCTGACTTGGAGCCTCTCGCTGGTTTGTTTTCAAACCATTACAAGGAGGGTGGAGTCACAAGGGTGGAATGAATTTGATGGGGCAGATGAAATCAGTTGAATAATAAACTCAAAGTCCCAGTTGAAAGAAGCTGAATGAAGTAAAATAGCACCAAAGTTGAATAAAATGAAGTAAAGCTGCCTCAAATCAATTCAAGGAATATAAAATAGGATGAAAGGGCATAACCAGGGGGATTTCAGCTGGGGGGGGCA
>NW_008623945.1:391-723 GCF_000691845.1 Merops nubicus
GAGCCCCCCCCCCAGCATCCACCGACCCCCCCAGTGAGAAAGCATCAGCCTGAGCCCCCCCAGCTCTGACCTGGACCCTCCCAAGAGCTGCTGGCACCTCCCAGTCCAGCACCACAAACCAGTCTGCTGATAAAAACACCGACGGGTTGATACCAACATTGACCTTCCTTTTATAGCCACATTTTCAGGATTTTCTCAACAGGATCAGCTCTAAATCTAAGCCCTGAGGAACAGCCACGAGGGACTAGTCCCCAGCCCAGTCCACTGCAACCCTTCCCTTCCAGCCCAGCAGCACCCAGTAACGGGGTGGGGAGAAACCAGTAGCACCCAAC
>NW_008623946.1:0-268 GCF_000691845.1 Merops nubicus
CGGCAGCGTTGGGGACCGCCTCCCTGAGCTGCTTTTGGGGGTACCGGGCTGACCCCGTCGCCCCCGGCAGTAGGGTGAGCCTCAGCATTGGGATGAACTCTAGCCATGGGGTGAACCGGAGTGCGTGGCCCCAATCCTTCCCAGTCCAACACGTGTCCCGCGGTGGGACCGGCCCCCAGTGCCGTGGGTGCCCTGGCAGCGGGGTTTGCGAGGCTGGTTTTGGGACGGTGCCGTGGTCCCGGCGGTCCGCAGCAGTCCCATACAGGGA
>NW_008623946.1:299-6403 GCF_000691845.1 Merops nubicus
AGGAATGCCACCTGCAAGGCAAGCTGGGCTTCGAGCTCAGGCTATGCTGCTTGCAAATAAAAACTTACCAAAACATTGAGGTTTGGTAACGGTTTGGGGCTTGCTTTTTAAACTTAAGTGCTCTTGGTAAATATGGCGGAAAGCTTGGTTGCTTTCTGCCGTTTGCGGTCACACCAAGTTTTATCTGACCTGCTGAAATCTTTAGCAGAGTAGCCTTTATCAGGCTGGTTTTTGAAACTTGGAATAGGCGAAGTATTTGCTTTGGGGACTTGCGACTTCTCATGCTGATAAGAATTTTAGATGATCTCGTTTAAGCGAGGAGAGTTTGCTGCAATTAATTTCATACCTGGGCCGTCCCCTCTCCGTGACGTTCTGCTGCTCAGCTGCCCCGCAACTTAAAACTAACCTGGAGGGGAAATAACCTCATCCTGAAGTCAGTCACGGTTGTAGTCGTGTGTGTAGACATGGCTGATAATGAAAGTGATGATAATGCGTCTATTTTTAGCTTCTGCCGTTCCTTTGAGATGTTTTTGCCTTGGTGTGTTTTTTTTCCCCCTAAAAAAAAACCGCATTATTTTGAACAACAGTCTCCCCTGTGACACAACTCAAGGAATTCCTAGAAGCTGTATCCCAATTTGGAGGGCCACAAAGCTCTGACAAAGGTGGAGCAAAAATGTTACAAACACAGCCCTGCAAGGGATTTTATTTCTGTGTCCTCCCTATGAAAATCGGAAGCGATGGTGAAATTTGTGCTGCTGAACATCGCTCCACCAACACGCAGCCCGCTTTGGGAACAGCCACGTGCTGCTGATACCTCACAAAAGATCCAGGCAGGTTTTATATTCGAGGTTGACTTTGTGCTGCGGGCGAGCTCCGCAGCCTGACCTGACTTCCTGTACAGAGAGCCTTTCGTCTTTCCACAGCCCTGCGCTTTGCGTGGCTTTATTCATGACTGAACACCAGCAGATTCAGAGGCACTGAAGGGCTCGCCTCTAGATTTGCTTTTTCCCCCATGGAGGGTGGTGTGAGTTGATTTACAGCTTGATTTTTGTCATTTTGCTCCAGAGAGGTGGGCAGTGTCCGAGCTTCTGACATCTCCCTGCTCTGGAACAACGGCACGCGTTGCGGTACTGGCAACCCGTGGCACAGCTTGATTCATTCCAACACAACTTAGGTTTGTGCATCAACTTGGGCGTTAAATCTCCTTGCCTGCTGTCTTCAGAGATGATTGAAGGTGTCAAAAGCCCCATTACAGTTTGACTGGGCCATTTAGCTGAATGGTGGGAATTTTGCAGTATTCTGCTGCCAGCTAAATCCTGATTAACGCTTTCAGTTTTGTTCTTTCCTTACTATTCAAAGTGAGGGCATCTACTCTGAGTGCTAAAGCACAGCAGAATTAAATTTGTTCAATTTTATCTTCCAGTTTCTAGTTTAGTTTGTGTGTTTAATGGAAAGATAAAGTACAATGTAAATGCCTGATAGGTATTGCTACATTCCTGTGCTAAGTTTAGGTTTCTCCTGTCCTTGGGAGCCAAGATCCTAACATGTCATCAGCACAGGAGTAAGACTACCCATCGTCAGACTGTTAGAAAAACTTCTTTTGGCAGCAGCATGAAACCCATGAAACTTTACAGATTGATTTCAGTCACTGTCGAGTTTCCCACCAGGTCTATATGACAAACTTCTGCTGGCACAGCTCTGTCTGCGAGCGCGGTGACGAAGTCTGACCCGTGACTGACATAGCTGTGCCAGCAGAAGTCCCAGCTGCAGGAGCAGTTATCTGCCAAAAGTGCACTTTTACTGATATAGCTTGTTTTCGTTTTTAAAGGTGGGTTGTTTTTTTTTTCCCCCTATCCTGGTAGCAAGGCTGCTGCCAGTAACATCCCACACTCCCAGGGTTGTAGAGTAATCAAACATTTATCTGCCTGCTCTGGAAGGGATGACTGGTCAGGGCGTCTGATCTGTGGTTCTTCTCTTCCCACTCATGGTCTGCAGGAACTTGCTCGCGTTTGGGAATTCTCTAGTGGAAGTAAGTGATGGTATAATTACTAGTAGCTGTCTAAAGGTATTTATAAAACTTCCATTTCTTGTGATAAGCTGGGATTTTATTTTTTTCCACTCTGACTGGGTTGGTTTTTACTAAGAATCTTGTTTTGCTTTGACCAAGTTTGACAAGCACAATAATGTTTAGCTTTCACACCAGTCTGACAAGAAATAAGCCAGAAATTGATCCCAAGGTGTGTGTGGACTCTGGTAGTAAAAGTAAAAGGCACCACTGGAGAAAAAATTAATTTCCGCACTGGGATAAGTCTTGAGTTAATCGAAATCTAAAGAAAAACTTACATATAGGTAGACTTCAGAAGTCATCTTTTTTTGTTCAACGTATAGAAACAGGGAGTGAATTTCTTTTTTCTTATTAAAATCTGTCTGAGGGCATTCTGGTTTTAAGTGGTAAAATTATGCATCAGTAACATGTGTAATCTTAGAGTAAACTTTTTTTACCCCCACAAAAAAAAAAAAATACTGCTTAGATCAGCTTTAATCTGTTGGACACTTTGGGGTTACGTGAGCTTAAAAGGGAAGAAATACTAAGAAATGGCTTGCTTACTATTGATTGGAAAGAGCCTTTGGAGTGCCAAAAGGGCACTCGAGGTGCTGGATGTAGCCTGATTTTACAGAATACTGAGAACACAAATATAATGGTGGAGCTTAGTTGTTTGGAAGCATAAGATGGCATTTGAGAAAACGTAAAAAAAAAACAACAAAAAACAGTTAAAATATGTCTTAGGCATATTTAGATTCGAGAGGATTTGCTGTGGATTTAGTACTTTAAAGCATTAAATGCTAAGCCTCTTGTAATATTTTTTTTTCCACATTTCTGTGGTTCTCTTGATGATAGGCTGTAATCAAGGCTTGGGGGCTTGTTACCTGCTTTCTTCAGTTGAACAGGGCGTTTCTATGATTCTCCTGCCTCGAGGAGGTTTGCCAGTTACGTAAAGACAGAGTTAGATCTCCTCTGCCTTTGTCCACATCCCCTGCGCCACAGGTGGCTTGGGCTCGGGCAGCCAGCTGCCTTTAATGCCACGCTTACTGTGCTGGGGGCACCCGGCTGGCGGGTCCGCCAGGGCTGGGAAAGCTGTGCAGAAATGGTGACTAATTCCCATCAGGTTATCGGGTAACAGACGTGTGAGAACATGCAGGAAGCTGCTGTGGTGGCACAGCCATCCCAGCCGAGCTGTTGATTCTTGGCTCAGCAGTGAGGTAAGTACTGGGTAACTTTGCCTTTTGATTAATTCTTTGAGCTTTGGTGATTAGTCTGTACAGCTTCTCCATCTGGCCTGTAACAGTAAAGGAAAGAGACTGCCTTAGGATGTTTCTTTATCAATACCTGAGCTGGTGACAATGCTTCTGGAATTCTCTTGCTCTCCTTGCCCACCTTAAAAGGCTTCTGCATCTCTGATCTGTCTTAGCAAACTTCACACCTCCTGCCATGATGCTCCAAAAAAGATCAAAAAACTCAGAGAGGACTAAGTAAACTCTGAAGTATCCTGCAGGAGATGGCAACAAGACTTTATACACACAGGATTTACTAGATCCATTTGCGCCTCTTTCAGGAGCGCTTTAAAATAGCTCTCAGGGCAGGTGCAGAGAGGAGCCTGTGAGGCCTTTAGCTGAACAGGCTGACTGGCTTTGTTTGAAGCTTGGGAAATTCACAGAAGGGCTACCTGATACCTGCCTGTAATGGCAAGGTACTGGATGTGACTTGGGTTCTGTTATTTGGGGGAGAACACCTCTTTTGGAGTTACAAACAAGAAAAAACATCCAATGGAAAAAAAAAAAAAAACCAGACACACAACCCCCAGACAAAAAATGCTGAAAACCTACCTGCAATTACTCTGAATAAGAAGAAACCACTGGAAGAAAAATCTCTCCAGAAAAAAATTGCTCTGGAATCCTGTTTAGAGGGATCCTTTTGCAGTTTCTTGTGCTTCTCCCTGCAGAGGATCAAGGTGTAACTGAACTGTTCAGACGCTTCCAGAAAGCTTTCCCTTCAGGGTTTGAGAGGTGGTCCTTGAAAATATGATTAAAGGTAGGAAAAAATGCCTTTATAAGGCAGAAATGCACTACATCATGTTCTAAAACAAAAAAACTTTATCCTTTTCACAGGAAGATGTTAAACCAGCACTGATAAAAATGTTCCAGGGTGAAAAAAAACAGCTCCGAACAATTCTAACGTGTGGAAGGAAGTCAGCACCCAGGACCCAGGAGCAGAACCCCATTTAGCCGTTGCACGTCGTGCACATGAGCAGTTTAACTAGAGCTTGTAACCTGCATGTGTACACAAGGAAGAGATAAGGTTATGAGTGTTCCCCCTTCCTTTGGAATTTCCTGATGTAAATGATTAATGGCATTTTATGATTGTGTGGCGTCGTAGCTGATTTTGCTCTGCGTTTAGCTAAATAGGTGTTTCACATTCTGCCTGTAAAAAAGGTTTATATTTTCTCTGACAAAGGTAGAGAAAATTAGATTAAAAGGGCTGTAGGACTCTATCTGCAGATTTCCTAGGATACAAAGTCTGTGGCATAGGTGCACCTTTTAAATAAAGTTAACACTGCACATACATGCCACAAATTGACAACACAGTCCTGTTAACAAAGATGCTTGGACCATCTACTCCAGCAGCCAAGCAATTAAATACTTTTCCCTTTTTGTCAAAACTGCACAGTTTGGGGAAAGTGAAACTTCCCCTTTGAGCACAACAGTGAGATAAGGGTCAGAGGAGAGAGGAAGAGGAGGGGTTTTCATTCTGTGCCTCACTGCTGAAAGCGAGTTGAGGCTTGTGATACTGATGGTTAAAAATGGCCTTGTCAAAAATAGCAACCTCAGAATCAAAACTGCTGCCTGGCTCCAAGTCAAGTAGGTCCGCTTGAGGAAAAATTTTAGGAATAAAGATGACAGACTCAGGAGGGGGCGTGTACTTTGAGGCCACAGGGTGATGGATCTCCAGAAGGGGTTTAGGTTTGGGTTTCCTCACTGGTTGCAACTTGGTAAATCTTTGACTGCTTACAGGCACCAGACAACTAATCCTTCAGATTCCCTGCCATCATCCCTGCTGATGCGAATCAGGATTATTCATTATCCCAAAGGAAGCGTAAAGGAAAACCCATCATTCCTTGGAGCACCAGGAATTTTTATGGCTGGGAAACTACCAGAGGCAGCTCTCTTCCAAAGAGCCCGTGGGCCTTCACCCTTCCTGGCATTTCCAGGGGCCTGTGTTGGAATTGGGAACGTAAACCAGATATCAAGATTAAGGGTCCTTTATCCTGGCCACCAGTCCTTCCACAACTACCTCTACAAGTCAACAGCCTCCTACTTGCAACCACTTGAAATTAAAAACTCAGTGAAGTGATCTTAAATGCTTTTTAAAGGCAAAAATTATTCATGGGCCGAGGCAGCTCTGCAAGTTGATGAAGAGAGAGGTATGTTTAGCCTTGTGTTGCTGTAGAGGGAGGTTTTGGTGTCTGCTTTTGGACCTGAACCTCACTTCGGGAGCAGTCGTGCAAAGTGACTCCTCTGCTTTTGGTGTCAGAGTAGGTCAGACACATTTTTGTTCATTAGATTTCACAAGTACAAAGATGATTACAAGAAACATCCGCTTTGGGTCAAACTGTTTAAAACAGTTAGGATTTGTGGATAGCGCTCAAGTTTACTGTTTACCCTTCAGGGCAGTTGGGTAGTTTTACCCTTGCTTTTCAGGAATGCTTCCATCTGACTGAACATCTTTGTGCCTTCTAATCACAAGTTAGTTTTGGTTGTTTGTTTTTTTTTTTTTTCTTCCCAAGAAATTAGTCTGAAAGCCTTTCAGAAGGTTCTGGCTTGGCTTTAAGTACATAGAGAGAATAGCACATTGAAGATTTCCTTCTGCAGGTTCTTAGCTGTTTTTTTCCAATGCAATACAGCAAAACTGAGAAAGCAAAAAGAAAAAGCAGAAAACATACTTTGTGTGCTTTGCTGGATATTCCCATCCTGGGCTTTGTAAGCAGTGGAGCAGAGAGGTCCTGCAGGTTTTATTTTTTAAGCTATGGGGTCTGCAGCCATTCCTG
>NW_008623946.1:6434-28671 GCF_000691845.1 Merops nubicus
TCCTGGTGCTTAACAGTAAGATTTCATGGCTTGAAAAGGTATTTGAGAGCTCCCGATGGAGCAGTCCTATTCAAGCACTCTGGATACATTTGTCCCTTCCATGTAAGCTGGGGAGTTCTCTTGGGGGTTGGGGGTGAATACACACCTGAGGCTTGCTTGCCATCTGTACTTGCATGAAGTCACTAAGCTTCCTGGTGGCACACGGTGGGTACCCCACCTTTTATCTCGAGTCAGCCTTGACACATGGAGAACATCCTCAGCAAAGAGATGAGAAGGCTGAAATCTGGAGCAGAGTTAAAACACTCACAGGAAAGCATAGAGTTGTCATCTGTGAGGAGAAACAGAGTTAGGAACCTCTACCAGCTCCGCAAAACTTTTGGAAAGGGTTGGTTTGCTCTCTTCTTGTCAGAGCACATATCGGTATGTGCTGCTCAACCCTCACAGGCTCCACATGAGCTGCTGCAAGGCACAGCTTCCTGCTGGGGCAGATAGGAAGCCTCAAAGCCATTTGCAGGTGACAACAACGCAGAGCAGTTCTGTGATCTCCAGGTAAAAGAAAACTGTCTTCTTTGCATTTTCTTAGACTCATGGAACTTGCAGCTCTGGTCAGTAAAAGGCCAACTGAGGCAGTGCTGGATGTGATTCCAGAAAACTTGTTAGTGCTCCCTCTGTACCTTAAAATTCAATTTATACTTCTTCTGTTGCATGAATTTACAACTGGCCCTGGAAGCTGGAGTGAGCTAGCACAGGATGAGTTATCCACCCAGTAGAAATTTCCACTTGTGAATGCCTTTCCTCTAATCCCTTGTTTTGGAAAGTTAAGAAAGCAAAAGGAAAATGGGGCCAAACAACTTCTCACATAGCAAAATACAGTTCCAAGTGCCAGGAAGAGTTGGGTTCGGACTGTCAGATGGCCCTTAACTTGCATTTTTTCCTCCAACCAAATTATATTTTGCCACTGGAAGTAGTTCAATCTCTAGGCACATTTTTCTACCTGTGCAGTGATGTTCTTCCTTCTCCTCTCGAGTCTGGAGTGAAAGATTGTGAAGGAGTGGAGCTCATCAGATATATTAGGAATATTTTGAGAGGATGAGAGAAGCATATATATTAAGTATTTGAAACCTGTGGATAGAATAGGAGGCTTGAGGATTTTTTTTATAGTACTCAGAATTCTTTGAATGTCTCAGATTACAAGGTCGTTTAGCCTTTTTGCAGATTTATGTAGCAAAATGTGAGTGAGGCAATGCCCTTGGGGTACCCATTTCATTCTTGGAGGTGGTTTTTTGGTGTATGGTTTGACTTGACTGACTCATCCTGGGATAAACAGCAAGATATTTTTCTGCCTGCTATAGTAACCATTCAGTGCTGCCAGACAAAACTCCTCATGCCCCTAAAGTTGGAACCATTCAATTTTCAATTCATGCTCACTTATTTCACAGCAGCTGCAGGTATGGACAAAACAACCCTGCACACATATGCAGGGAGATGAGTCTACTTCACAAGTATTTTCTTCTTGGAAAATGATGTGGTTTGAAACCTCAATCTGTCAAGAATGGTACAGCATTCCTGAATCCCTACCTGCCTCCTCTGCATAGCCACCACACCTGTGCTCTTGCTTCAGGCTCTGGTTCTGGAAAGCAGTGGCATGCATGCAACCCAGTGGTGAGCGATGCTTGGGAGGTCTGGGGCTTCAGACCTTATTTCTTTTCTTTACCTACCTTTCAGGGATCTTTGCAGGCTTATTCAGCACTTAGCATGCTGAGTACTTGGACCTCTTAGCACCTCAGTGCCTTCAAAGCCAGCGTTAGCAGCTGAACAGAGAAATCTACCCAAATTCTCCCCATCTTCTGGCAGAGGAACCCAAGCGTAATTCACAGCGGCTGTGGGCCTTGTCAACTAACATATACCTCAGGGTTTGTTCTCTTAAGTCCCACCTGCCTCTACTAAACTAATTACAGTCATTGTTCTGGGCAACAGAATAAGCCTTGTACTCATCTTGGTGTAGGGACCAGGAGGAAGCACCGTGATCCACTGGACATCACAGCTCTGGTGTGTCTTGTCACACTCACATTTCATAGATGCTCACAAAAAATGAACCTCCAGATATCCACATCTCACTTTACTGTTAGTGCTGAATTTTCTGGTCCCCACAGAGATTGTCTCGATCTGTTGTTGCTGCAGTTGCTCATTTTCCACCTTGCTGGAATGTAGATGAGCACGTGTTACTCATCAACATAGATTTTAAAATTAAATCTAGTATTTGGAAGTCTAAGTGTGGTGTAAATACACACAGGAAAGATTTGGATAATCAGATACAGAATTAGCTGAACTAGCTATCTTTCAGTATCCAAATAATATGCTTTTCTCAGGCTATCAGGCAAGCTTTTTTACTTCTTTGATTAAAGACCATTTAAATACAGCCTACTGAGAAGGAAGTTTATGCCTATAAACTGCTTTATTTTAAAGAGATGCATTTTCTCTGTCCTCCTCTTCTGAGCACACCAGCCTAGCTACTTGGAGCATTCGTGCAGCATCCCATGGCCTGTTGAAACCGGAGTGTAACACAAAAAAGGCTGATTTATTTGTTTTGCAATTGCAAAACAGTTTCCACTATCAGTAAGTACTTTTTCCTCTGGATTTTCTTTTTTCCCCCTTTCTTTTAAAATCTTGAGCTTTGCCTCAGCCAAATCTGCCTGTGGTTGAACAGGGCAGGCCATGTAACTGTGCAGCTGTTCGAAGTAAGGCTTACAGTGGCAGATTTCCCTGTTGTTAATTGTTGCTGTGAAGAACAGATCATGAGTGATAAGCTGGCCATTACCTTTCAGTCCTATAGAGAGAGTAGCTGAAGTACTGATGGACTGCTTATTTTGTTGATGTGTTCGCAGCTTACCACTTAAAGGGTAAGATAATATTGTAGCTGCAGGAATAAACTCTCTTCTTCTAGCACAAACTTTTCTTTGGAGGATGAAAGGTTTATTGATGATTCAAATGGTGTTTTCAAGAAAGGAAGAAATGTTCGTTGAGATCGCTTCCAAGCTGCTGAAGAGGTGTGTGTGAATCAATCATTCTGGTGTAGTTTTGCTCAAAATCCAGGTCAATAGCTGACATCTCCCCAGTTATTGATCCTGAGGAGTTGAATGAGACAAGGTCCTGGCTCGAGGCAGCCTGAGCAGGCTCTTTATCATTTTTAAGCAAGTGACTGAATGAGCTGAGGTGTCAGATTAGGCTTGTCAATAAAACAGCTCTTTCCCTGGAGGCTCAGGGATGCTCACACAACAGGACACTTTAAGCTTACTCAGTTCTTGGTGTTTTGTGTCTCCCCATCCTCTTGCTGTCAACCCAGTACTAAGAGAACATCCTGCTTTACGTCGCAGCCACACAGGGATGCTTTTCTTCAGTGCCTGCAGTCCAGGACAGCATTTTGTCTTCATGCTTGCTACTGAGCTGGCCCTGACTGCTGCCTTCCCCAGACTCCCAGTGACTTCAGTTCTTAATCCTTTAAGCCACTCTGTCCTGTATCTCATTAAAAGACCAGCACTCTCCAGGGGCACTGCAAATGGGTCATTTCTTTGAACTGGTAGAGGATACTTGTGTAAATAAATGTGCTATTTAAACGGTCCCTTTGGGGGCTTCTGATTAGATTTATTTACAGCCTTTCTGTTGAAACTCTTCTTGCCCTGTAGTAGACCCCTTGTATGCATTTCTGTTAAGCAGAGCCTTGCTTTTGAGGAGCTACCTACCTTGTGTTTGCCTGTAAACTCCCCCTAAGAGCTGCTTGGAAAGCAGTAAGTATAAAAAGCACTTGCAGACAAAGGCAGGTATTACTCTATGACTTGATGCAGCTATCCAAGAATTGTCACGTCCAGGAGGAGAAGTACAGAAATTAAAAATAACCGTGTAATGCGACATCACATTTCCGTGCAGTAAATAGTTCAGCTGTTCTTGTAAGTGGGGGTGTGACAGAGGAAAAGGAAGGGTGGAAACCTGGATATTCTTGTGCTACCTGTGATTTAAGAAAAGACTCTGTACTTCATTTAGAGGAGATGAGGGAAGAGGGGGAAATAACTAGTGGGTGTATGTTAGTAGGACAATTAGCATTTCCATCAAGTGAGTGCCAGTTGGCTCCAGAATTAATCAAAGGCAGCTCGTTCCCTCCCTTCCCACTCCTCCCCTTGGCTTTTGCTGCCTTTTTTTTTTCCATCCGGGGTTTGCTTCTGTGATTTTTCTGTGCTTCTCTGGGTTGTAGTGTCTCTGTTGAAGCGACAAAGCCTGGCAGGATGTGGTCGCAGAAGGTTGCTGCCGCTGGTCGTGCATCTTGTTTTGCTCATTTTACAGGGGCTCGACTGCAGCTCTGTGTGAGCTGTGCTGGTACCCCAACCTCTTCCTTACTGGGAAGGAGGAAAGCTGTGTAGTTAAGGTAACAGCAACTGTGTTTTCTCTGCCTTCATATGACAGCCTCCAGCAGATCCCTGCTGCACCTCTCACACAATGAAGACCTCACTAATGAGCAAAAAGAAGCTCATTAAAGAAGCTGTGAAACTAAACATGCAAAACTTAAATAGCCTCCTCTGGCTGAGCCTCATCCAACAACCACATGGAATAAAAACTAAAGCAACCTTTGGACAACTTCCATTGTATTGTTGCCATGCTTGTTGTTGACATGTCCTTTTCGGCACCCTTCTGGGTACACCAGCTGCGTGGGTGAGGGCAAGTCCAAGGTCCTACATGGAGGTTCTTGCAGGGTTGCCACCACTCTGGGTCAGGACTCCAACACTTTCCAGATTGGTAACCAAGTTTATCAAGCAGCAGTGCTCTCTTTCCAATCCTGAGGCTACTCCACAAAGATGCCTCCTGCCTGTACAACCGTGTTCCAAACCTGGTGGATGGCTGTGAGTTTCCCTTGGCTGTGACAAAGATACTTGCCAGGCAAGAGCAGCACTGTAGCAGGAGCCTGTTTCCCTTGTGCTTCTCTCACAAATGTGCCTCCTGACCAGCTGTAGCTTAGGAACAGCTTTTCATCTTCTCAGTATCAGCACTGAGATATCACTAGTAAGGTTTTCCCACTTCTGCTTATTGTGCCTACATCAGCAGCAATATAGAATGCTAGTCCTTGAGGGACATCTGCCTTGTGACAGGTCCAATGAAGGACTATGCAAATTACTTCTGAAGCTTATCTTGTTGAAATATTTTCTACATCTCATCTTGATCAAGTAGAAGGGGTGGCAGTTTTATTAAAAAATTCACCTTGCAATATGTGTGAAGACTCCTTAAAAGTTTCAAGATAAGGAATTTAAGTACTGATCCCAAGAGTAACAAAGATGCCTCACCAAAGCAAGGTTGGTTTTAGACACACAACTTATGTGGTTCAAGAACACTCCCTTGCTGTATTTTTAAATGCATTAGCAGATGAGAAGAGCACAAACTGATGTGTTTTTCCATCATCATTACAGAAGTAAGGTCCTGTTTCTTTCCCACTTGTAGCTCAGGTTACCTTAAAAAGAAAACTGGGCTGAAGCTCTCTCTACAGGTTACTATAGAGGCAGAGTTACTGTTGCTACAGACTTAAGAAATAGACAAAAAATGACCTTTAGTGCTCTAGATTTCCACAGTTCTCCTGGCTGTGTTTTTGAATTCTTTCTGCTAAAGAAGGGATTGCTATCAAGTAGAGATCTGTAGCCCTGTTGAGTCCAGGTGGAGGAGCCCTCTGCAGAGCAGCTTCAGGGTTCCTTCTCCTCAGAAACCATTTTCTTGGATGGATGATATGAAAAGGAATACATCTTTTTACAGATTTAGAAAGCAATTTTTTTTTTTTTTTTTTTTGCAATTGTGGACTTCATCATTTGGTGCTTGCTCCTGGTGCTAAGCTTGACATTTTTGTTGTTATTCCTGAGATTTAATATTTGCTTCAAATTTCATCTTTTGCCTTGAAATTTATTTCCACTTATCATTTACCTATCCTGTTATTAGGATACTTGTGTCCAAGTAGTCTCTGTTTATGTGCTTTGATGATATTTTCCTCTAAGATTGTTTGAAATCTCAGTATTGGGAAGTGGCCATTACAAAATGCTTATTTTCTCTTCTTAATAAAAACCCCCAATGAAGCATTAATTTGTTGTACTTATAATCTATTCCCAGTCAAGTTACTTGGAACAAGAAACTGAAAACAGGGAGTACCTTTGTTGCAAACTGATGATGCTTGTTGAACACTTAGTAGAGTCAGCACCTGCAGAGGTGCTTGAACATGTTCCTGCAGGAAAGCACAATGAAGAAAACTCAGATCCAAGCAAAAGACTATCAGAATTCCCCATGCATATTTTCTTGCTAGTCTGTATACATTAGATACTATATATATACACTCCCCCATATCCCAAGTGGTTTACCTTAAGGTAACAGATAGAAACATATCCTAGCATTAGCAGTTTTGCTTTAAAACCTCTTAACATAGCCTAAACAATCACCTTATTGTCTTGATCCTCATCCCCCCAAAAACACTCTTAAGTTTTGCATTTGTGGGTATTTTATTTTCTCGAGGCTGAAATGGGGAGAGTTGTGTTGTACAGTCACAAACACAGAGCATAAGAATTGCAGGCCAGTAGCTTTTCCCTGCCTCCCTTTGCAGCCCTCTAGCCCTGCTGACGGAGCCCCAGATGAGAGGGCTGGGCTTCCAGCGCTCACTGACACGTGCTGCGCACACACACACACACACACACACACGCACACGCTCCGGCCTCGTCAGCCAGCAGGATTTTTAATTCCTGGGAGGGATCACCGTCTGGAAGCGGATGGACAGTAAGCTGTTACCATGCAGAGGAAGGAGGAATGATTCAGAGCCGGCTGCTGGATAATTTTCAAACTGCTTTGGTAGTTTGACTCATCTATATACAGAGACTGAAAAAAATAATAAATCACAAAGAATGTCACCCCGCTAGAGGCAAGGATTTTGAGTTGTGCCAACACATCCACAAACATAGGGCTGAAGTGAGATGAAGTTGCAGCTCTTTTCAATTTGCCTGCTTGTTAGGAGCAGACAATTCATCTGTGCATTGAGATATGAAAGAACCTGGACATAACAACATGTTATAGACTCTAATTTAAGAAACACAGCTTCTAACCTCTCTAGGGAAGGGACTGGTCATTATTTTTGAACTGACTTCAGAGTTCTCCTGCAACATACATGCCAAATTATCCAGACAGCTTTGAGCAGGCTTTCCTTTCCTGCTGCACATAGGTTAATCCTTCTGCTTGGTGGGGGATGTTTGCCTTCAAAAGAAAAGATCTGACTTCTTTAGAAACAATAGCAATGCAGCTGCTGTCCCATCACAACCCAGAGGCAGTTACTTGGATGTGTCTGCATGTGCTGTGGAACAGAGGAGGTGCTCTATCTTCACAGCTGCTGTTCATTCCCCCCACCCACAAAAAAAAAAAAAAAACACCACTAGGAGATAAGAAATGTCTTAATTAGCATAGCATCCTTTATTTCCTCTTGTTGTGTTGATGCAATTTGTACGGCTCCCTTCAGCTCCCTAAGAAAAAAATCATTTTATATTTCATACTGTTACCTATATCCTCCTTATATTCTCCACCCCTGTATAACTCAAGAAGGTCTAGAGAGTTAAGTACAGTAGAGCAGTGTTCTTCGGTGTGATTACCTGAGTGGCTGAAGCTCCAAATGTGCAGAAGCTCCTGTTGTTTCTTGCCCCAGAAAACCCACATCTTCAGAGTAAAAGCATGTGGTGCAGCCTGGTACCTCAAAGCTTTCTTCTTCAGACCCTCCACACCTTCAGTACTGCTACATTATTCCTTTTCTTGGCTTTAATTGATAGTCAGCATGTCTCAACCACAAAAGCTTGCAAATACAACAGCCTGTAAAAGCAAAAGTGTAAGAAGAGGCAACCACAGGCCCACTGCTTTCAACGCTCCCAAACTGAGCAACCTCCCTGGAGCCCTTTTTATGCACAGCTGGGCTAGAGCCACTGAGGTTCACCTGGGACCTTATTTGGGCTTTCAGCTGAGTAACCCTGTGGTGCCTGTCATCTCTAAGCTTATGAGGATGGACTTGTAGCCAGAGAGTTAGTGCCTAAGCTTTACTAACACACTGGCATTCTCATATCGAGGTTTTCTTTAATTTACACAATATCAGGGGCATACTATTTCAGGTTATATGACTAGATTTGTAGTGGGGAGCGAGTTTTAGTAGCTTCACAAGTTTTCCAAGGGCACTCTTTAGTAGGAAAGCCAGCAACAATTTTCTCTTTGGTCCTGCTTGAAAAGCAAAGGAATCCGAGTGCACGTATCCTGCTCACATTAACTCTATGTAACACTTCTGTGAGCTGAATTTTAGCATTTTAGCAAAGGCCTTGCTTGTATCTGCAGGCTGCAAATCTGCAGCAGCTCAAGCCAACCTAAATCAGTGCTACTTCAGTTCCCACATCCCTGGCCAGGTCTTCCTGCTTTCTTCCTTGTGACAGCACTGATACGTGTCTGATTTGGGGGTTAACTGATTCATGGAACTCGGTGCAGCTCCCTGAAGACCAAACAAAAATATGTTGAGTTTGGTTTAGTTCCAGGACAAGCAGAGGGGGAGATGGGAATGATAGGAGTTGGGAACCCAAGCAGAATTCACTTTTGCCTCAAAAAAATACATGTGGTGGCTTTCAAGTCTTGCTCAGTGTTGTTTTTATGCAGAAGAAAAAAGAGATATATTTCATTTAGGTTTGTTTTCTCTTTTCTGTAACTGTGGAAATGACACTGATGGTCGTTTGACTCACTGCTATTTCAAAATAATATTAAAATGACTAACCTCTGAGAAATGTGTTTGTCATTTGACTCGCCATTCAGGGCTCATTTCATTGGAGGGCCTCTGACTGCTGCAAATGGCTCTAAATTGGCAGAGCACTTCTCATAATGAGCAATATTTCAACATAATTTAATTGGGTTCCCTGCCAAGGAGGAAGCTGTAATCCCCAAGTTTTGTGGTGGTGTCCCCTGGTCAGTGGTCATCTCTTGGCCTGCGGGCAGGTATGGACGAGTACGGGGTGACTCAGATGGTCTGACACTGAGGGATTTAACAGCTTCATCACCAGCCCCTGGGGGATTTGTCCAAATTCTGCCCCGTTGAGAAGCTGCTGGGCTCTGGCCCTGGGAACGGCCAGCGGCACTCTGGTTTCCAGCAAGGCTGCTCAGCAGCTGGAGGAGACCATTGCTGCTTCAACACTTTGAATGGACATGTGTGAACAGCGAAGTTTGAGATGTCCTAGCTCCAGATGTGGCAGAAGTATGGGTTGGTATAATATACAACAGATTAAAAAGCAAAATGAAGACCCATCCTGGGTCAGTTCCAATGTTTGATGATTAAGACTTAAAAAAACTCCCTTCCACCCTAAGCAATTGTTTGTTGGTGTTCCACCACCCAGCTTTTAGGTTTCTACCTTCTAATCTGCAGTGTGCCTTGGCAGATGAAATATTGCCAGGTAACGAAATCTCATTTTTCTGTTAAAGGATCACTGCAGGTGACTCTGTGACAGGACTGATCCCAGCACTCGGGTCTTGGCAGGGATTCACAGCTCTGCCGGGTGTCTATGGTCCCACCCAGGGGTCTAGGAAAATCCAGGGAGAGCCATGTCAAAGCTTGCTGGAGTGTGGGTTAGTTTCGTATGCGTCTAAGGGCAAGGATGCCTGGGAGAAAAGGTGAAATAGGGCTCTTGTGGCTCTCGGCAGGGACTCTGAGGACTAACCTGTTTGTGGGGTTGTTCCCTGCTTCTGCACTTGAACAGTGGAGATAAATCCAGCAAAACCCAGGCACTGGAGATGTAGCACTCCCAAAGCATAGCCTGTACTTCTGATTGTGTTGGGAAGCACTGTTCCCGATTTTAGGGTTCTGAAACGAGATTCAGAGGACTTCAGGTCTAATCCCATGTCCTTAAATAATCTGTTTCATTCATGGCCCCAAACTGTATTGCTGCAACTGAGCAGCGTGAGCGCAGAATCCTCTTACCCTGTAGCTTTCCTCACCGTATGACTTCACCTGCAAATAGAAGGTGGCTATAATTAGACATGGGGCTCACATCTGCCCTGCAATTCCAACAGGGAGCCTGAATTCAGCCTGACTGGAATTTCCTTGGGCCTTCGTCGGGGAAGGAAGACCTCTGCTACCCTAAACCTGTAACTGAGAACCTTTGCAGGGGACAAGAGCCTCACAGCAATTGCAGCCAGTTGTATGTATGAGGGAAAAAAAATTGCATCCTGTAGCAGCAAAACCAGCTGCTTTGGATTTGTATGAAATCAAGGTCTGTGGATCTTGTGTGTCTGGGGAGGAAAAGAGCAGCAGACAGCAAATTCAGCTAACCTTAAGTTTTGAAAGCAAACAATGCCTCTTCCCCCTGACTCTTTCTCAGCACAATGATATGGGGAGGTACAGAGGGAAACTTCTCCCTATGTCATCTGGAAAGCATGTTTTTTGAACGGGACATCAGAGCTCTCTTCTGGCAATCTGGAAAATGAGCCTGGTTGAGTTTGTATGTGCTCACCCTTAAAATGTGAGAGCATCTGATAGCAAAGTCTTGGACTGGGCTGAAGCTCTTTGTGCCCCACAACAGCTAAAGACGATTTTACCTGAGCTCTTTTGATGTCTCCTGGGCCATTAGCAGTAAAAAGGAGTGGAGAGATTAAGCAGGAAAGAGAGATAGTTAACCAAAAGCCTGAGCTAATTGCCCTTCAAACTGAAATTTCCAACCTTGTGCAAGTGGCCCGTGAAAGTGGGGCTTTGAATGTTGGAAATAATTGCTGTAAAAGCAAAGAGAAGGGCCTTCCCTCCAGTCCTTGGTTCCCTGGGGAAACGAGGAGGGAGCAATCTGTGTGCTTTCACCACCAACAGCAAAACGCTGTCGTCTTGTCTGCTGCAAATAACTCAGTGGTGACGTGGGTCACGCTTCAGTCTGGGGGAGAAACTTGGAAATCCAGCAAGTCTGTGGAGGGGTGGTACATGGTGGCACTAGGGATGACTGTGGAGAGCCCAGCTTTGGAGGAAGAAGTGTCCTTTTCCATTGTGGGCAAAACTCTGAGCACCTGCTTAGCTCCACACGCTGGGAGCGGTTGGGCTGACGTCGGCGTAACGTTGATCGTGCACAAACTCCAGGACACGTGGTTTTTCAGGGTGCCAGTGGGGAAGGTAATCTCCTGGCAGCCTGGACATGGAGAAATTATGTCAACTGCTAACGGCTGTGCTGGTCTTTCAGACTAACAGGGATGCCAAAGGAAAAATATGATCCTCCGGATCCTCGCAGAATTTACACCATCATGTCAGCAGAAGAGGTAGCCAATGGGAAGAAGTCGCACTGGGCTGAATTAGAGATCTCGGGTGAGTTGATTTGGGTTTGACTTTTGGTGGCCCAGGCTCGCACTAGATGTTTTCAGACAGGGGGTTGTGTTGTGAGAACAGATTTTCCGAGCTGTGGGAGGAGGGGTGACTGACTTACCAGCTTCCCTTTGGGCCTGGCCAGCTCATGTTCAGCCCAGTTTATTTAAAACACAAACTCAGGTTGGACATCAGGTTTTGAGTAGCATGTCTGCTTCCCTAAAACTGTACCTCTGTTGCTGTCCTTTTAATGGGGAGGGTCAGATTATGATTTAAATCTGCCCATAGAGTACAAACCTGACTGAAGAGGTGCTTCTTTGCTTTTCTTTTTTAGGTAGAGTGCGGAGCTTAAGTACGTCCCTTTGGTCGCTGACGCACTTGACCGCTCTACACCTCAATGACAATAATCTCACGCGCATTCCACCTGATATTGCCAAGCTTCATAATCTGGTTTACCTGGATCTGTCATCCAACAAACTCAGAAGTTTACCAGCAGAACTAGGAAACATGGTATCTCTCAGGTGAGAGAAATTATTCTGGTTAACTTGTCCAAAATCTGTATTCTGGGATTTGGGCCGAGAATTTTATTTGACTTTCTATTTTTGTATTCAAAATAATTCTGAAAAATTCCCTCTGAAACATCCTTTGAGACTTGGTGATTGCCTGCTGTAAACTCTCCTTGATTTAATTTTGTGGTTTGGGGGTTTTGTAGCTTTTTTCTTTTCCTGATGAAAAGTATTTTGGTAGTGCTTTGAAATAGGAACATGGGCATATCTTTCCACAATATAAAAAAATTCAGGGTGAAAAGTATCTTCTTTGAAGGTGAGCGGCACATAGCGTGTCAAGAGTTTTCTTCTGAAGTGATCCTCATCAAAAGTGTTTTTGCATTTGCTGCAGGGAATTGCTTTTAAACAACAATCTGTTACGGGTTTTGCCTTATGAACTTGGACGGCTCTTCCAGCTACAAACCCTAGGTTTGAAAGGTGAGTGAGTTCTTCATAGTGAAACATTCCTAGGATTTCTCTAGAATTACCGAGGGGGTTGGGCTCAAAAGCTTTGTGCATTACCTCAACATTTTCTGACTTTTTATTTGAGATATTATGCTTGTAGCATAAATCACCAGCAGGTTTGGAAAACAATGCTTGCCTTTTTAAAAATGCTCTTAAACTTCCTTAAGACCATTTCAGATCGGTAGCTAGGTAAATAAACCCTTTAACCTACTCTATTATTAATTGAGATGAGTTGGAGGAAGGAAGAAACTCTGTGTGTGCTGGTGATTTCTATAGCATCTGTTACTGTGATATTCTACAGTTCCAAGTGAAGCAACCTAAATATCTTCTGAGTCAATCTGTCTGTTCTCATTATGGGAGATTTTATTTTGTTGGAAAGCCTTAAGAAAGTCAGGCAGCTAATCACCCCGTTGTTGTTCTGTGCTGTTGGCAGGCAATCCTTTATCACAAGATATTCTCAGCCTCTACCAAGATCCAGATGGAACTCGAAAGCTACTGAACTACATGCTTGACAATCTAGCAGGTGACAGCCCTACAGACCTGGTGGACAGAAGCAGTTTAGAAGCATGCATTGCTGGCAGTGTTTGTTGCTCAACAAGAAGCTGAACCGATGTAGGGAGAGTATTCTCCAACTGCATTTGCAGTATTGTCAGGTGGTTCCAGTCGTATGCACAAACACACAGTGAAAGAGGTTGCTGTATATTGTTTAAGCTTTTCTTGTGTTATAGCAAATTGTTCCCACCATTCTATTTGAAACCCTTTGATTACCAACAAAGTGCAAGGTCTCCCTCACTGAAGCCATTTTGATACTTTCCACTAGACATTACAATCCAGAATGTCACATTTTGATCTACAGATACCAAAGTGATTAAGAACATCTGCTACCTGACTTAAATCCTGCTTCGTGGTTCTGTAACTGAGCTTTCTGGTTTGCCACTTGTTAAACCACGGCATGAACGATGGATGTAGGGTGAGGTGCTTGGAGAAGGGAAGTATAGGATGGCTGAACTGCTACCAGATCTAGCCCTCCTTCTTCAAAAAAGATGTTCAAGGTGCAGGAGCGGTTTTAGCAGCACTTCTGAATTTGAAAGCAAGAGACCAAAATCATCATGAATCTTACAGCTAACAAGTTTGTTCTGACTATAGGTAGCCCTCTAAATGCTTTTTGCCTCCCATGGAGCGCAAAAACACTTCGGGAGTTGAGGCTGCAAACCACAGTATGGAACATTATTGTCCAGCCATTATTTTGACTTAGAAATTGTAACTGGTAAATATAAACTCTGAATTAATTGCTGGTTTATTTTCTTTAGTTCATCCAGAGCAGCTGCCTCCAAGGCCATGGATTACTTTAAAAGAACGAGACCAAATTCTGCCCTCAGGTAAATCTGTGATTCTTTTCCCTGTGCTCACACAAGGGTGCACCCGTGGAGTGTCTGGTATTGCAGTCAGTTTAATGCCCTCTATTGTTGCCTTTGGTAAAGTGCAAGAGGCAGCATTTCTTCAGGCTCCACATCCGGTGGCTCTTCTTTGTTGTCTTCAGAGGTTAATAATTTTTCCCTTTCTTTCTTTCTTTCCAGCTTCCTTCACAGTTATGTGTTACAATGTGTTGTGTGATAAATACGCCACCCGGCAGCTCTACGGCTACTGCCCGTCTTGGGCACTCAACTGGGAGTACAGAAAAAAGGGAATCATGGAAGAAATTGTCAACTGTGATGCAGATATCATTAGTCTTCAGGTAACTGGGAAAAGAACCGTGGTTTTCATCAGAACAGAAAACATGAACTTCCACTTTTTGAATGCAGTGTTCCCTTGCAAACACCGTACTCTCCTGCTTGCTAACAAAATTTGGGGTTTACAAGCTGTGTGCTCAGCACCTTCTTTACATGCTGGCTTGTGTTTCATGAAATGAGATAGATAGAGTGAAGAGGATAACATTAGCTGAATTAGTAGGTAATTTACATTGGAAGATCTGGGTCTTTTCTTCCTCAGATAAGCATCCTAAATGTTCTCGTGGGTATATGGGGAGAGTGTAGAATGCTGTACCCCAGATGCCGCTGTTCCTAGTCCTTTCCTGCATGGGGCAGATGTTAAAGTCCCAAAAATACTCTCCCTGGCAAACAAGGGGACTCTTATAGTCAATGTTGAACTCATTATTTGTCATTGGTACCTGTCTCCTGCTGTGATATTATAAATTCATAGACGATATTTAGGATTGTTGAACACTTCTGCCTTTAAACTGATCTTTCGGTGTCTGAGCAAGTTCTGGTGAGTAAAAGTTTTACACAGGAAGAGAGTAGTTAACTTGGTCTGAAAAGCTCACAAGATTAAATGCTGAAAAATTTGGAAGCCAAATCTTACTATGAAGAAAATGCATCGTTACAGAACAGTGAGAGACAGACCCTTGTGCAAAAGCACTCTGGAGATTATTTAATCTCAAGATTATTTCATCTGCCACACGGCAGCAGGAGGATGGGTTTACTTGACTGTCTTAGCCTGAGGTCTTTGTGTTCCATTCCAGGAAGTGGAAACAGAGCAATACTTCACCCTTTTTCTGCCAGCCTTGAAAGAACGAGGATACGACGGGTTCTTTTCTCCAAAGTCACGTGCCAAAATCATGTCCGAGCAGGAGAAAAAGCATGTGGATGGCTGTGCAATATTCTTCAAAACTGAAAAGTAAGGGGGTTGTACCACAGCAAGTGTCCCTCTGAATATTCCCTTGGAACAGTTTTCAGGAGTTAGAATGGCAGTTTTGCAAAGCCTTCGCTACCTTTCAGAGTTTTCACTGCTTCCAAGCACAAAAGTAGGGCTTTCAGGTCATGTATCAAAACAACTCAGCTGGTTTGGGATAGCAAAAGTTTGTGAGAACAGATATTTTTCAGACCTTTAAAATAAGAACAAGGGTCTGTAGAGAAGTGGTTATTATGCTGTGGTGCTCACAGATGCCACAGTTTTCTTTCCAATTTATTTTCTAAATCTTTCTAATCTTCTTAGAGCATAAAACAAACAACAAAAAACACCCTTTCAGTAGGTACCTTCAATTTGACTGGAAGTGAGGCATTTTAGGGCATCAGGAGACTGGAGTGTGGATGGAAACGGTGTCTTTTCACGTAGCTGCACATCACAGGCTCTTTGCTCCCTCAGGTTTACACTGGTGCAGAAGCACACAGTGGAGTTCAACCAGGTGGCCATGGCTAACTCTGAAGGTTCTGAAGCTATGCTGAACAGAGTGATGACGAAGGACAACATCGGAGTTGCCGTGGTGCTAGAGGTGCACAAAGAATTATTTGGAACAAGTGAGTATGACTGGGGCTCTCCTGTTGATTATTCAGTTCCACCCAAAGGTGTGAGCTATTCCTAGATACTGCAGTTCCCTAGAATACTACTGCTGGTGGTGGTACCCAAACACTCTCAGATGAGCCAATGCTGTTCACTGTACTCCTCTGAGAAACAATAGCTGAGCTGCCTGGCTGGGGCAGGGTGGAGATGACATCATTTCCTAGTCTGCCTGTACTCGCAGCATTTAGCTTTCTCCTTCTGAACTTCTGTCCCAGCTTACTTATTCTGTTAAATCCTTCTGGGAGAACAGACCTTTTCCAAGGTCAGCGAGTTACATGCACATGCTCTTACCAGTAACTGTCAGTAATGCTCACCTTCTATTTTTAACTCTCTTTTTTCTTCCCCCTTGATTGAATCCTTCCATCCTCCCCCCGTGATTATATGACAGTGCTAATGTACTGATGTGGAAGAAGATTATCAGGTATCTTTTCATGCCACTTGATTGACTGACTGTCACATTTTCATTAAGTTTGAGCAGATGTGGTAGACAATTTCAACATACTTCAGATTGCCACCCTGCTCTGTCTGGCGTGGCTGTTTTTTGATGGCTTGCTGCCAGTGTACACTGCAAAGGAGCAGTGTCTCAATTGCAGGACTGGAAGGAGCTGCCTGTGACTTTCTGCCCTATCTTTCAGAATACTGTTTCTGAGATAAATAGACATTTCATCCCGTAATAATATGTCAGTGCTGCTGATGTGAAAAGGAGCAGTGGTTTGGGTGATGCCTTTTTGCCAGCCACCAAAGTACAACCACGTGCTGCTGTGTCTGACTTGGGAGTCCTTTTTAGCTACACCCTGAATGTTAATGGGGGAATCTGCTGTATTCATACAACTGGCCTTGCACTGATAAAAATGTATGTATTTATCCAGGTATGAAATCACTTCATGTGGACAAGCAGCTGCTTATTGTGGCCAATGCCCACATGCACTGGGACCCTGAATACTCAGACGTGAAACTCGTTCAGACTATGATGTTTGTCTCAGAACTGAAAAACATCCTTGAGAAAGCCTCCAGCAGGCCAGGCAGCCCGGCGGCAGATCCTAACTCTATCCCTCTGGTGCTGTGTGCAGATCTCAATTCATTGCCTGATTCAGGTAAGACTGGTTTGGGCTTCATTTGTAACTTACCTTTTAGGAATCCTCTTTTCCTCTGAGGGCGATGGGGTGGTTTGCACTTCCCCAGGGTAGGTTTGGATGAAACCTTTTTAGGAATGTCCATTTTTCAAAATCTGTCTGAAGAGAACACAAGTCCTCCAGTTGACTAAACTGCTTTTTGTGGTCACCCATATGCTCCAGAAAAATTGGTTGCGCCTGCGGAGATGTACAAAAACATAAACAGGTCTTAAATAAGTCATTAAATAAATACCCATGCTTTGAGCAGCAATAATAAGTGGGAAGGACATGAGGTGGTGGTGGAACACTAAAGCTTTCTAAGGAGATGGGTTTGCTTCAGTAGTTACAACGTTTGGTACCATAATATCAGGACAAAAGCTGCCTCTCTAGCACCCCATCACACACATGCTATGGTACAGGTACTGTGGGGTTTACCCTGAAAAAACGGTGTCAGAACCACTGGCGAGCCCCCGTTCTGCACTGTGCGCCAGAAGGGTGTGTACGGCTCAAAGGTGGCCGAGGCGGCCGCCACGTAGATCCCCCTTGGACGGAAAGCTCTTTTCTAATCTCATGGGGTATCTTGTTGGTGTCTGGGTTTTTAACTCCGAGGCTGATGTTCCCCAAGTGTTCCCTGAACCCTTTCCTTTGCAAACAGGCGTAGTGGAATACTTAAGCAACGGCATAGTGGCCGACAACCACAAGGACTTCAAGGAGTTGCGTTATAACGAGTGTCTCATGAACTTCAGTGGCAGCGGGAAAAACGGGGCTTCTGAAGGAAGGATCACGCATGGCTTCCAGCTCAAGAGCGCCTATGAAAACAACTTGATGCCTTACACCAATTACACTTTTGATTTCAAAGTAAGCAGCAATTTTTTTGGAAATGGCAGACGTTGGCCTGGTCTCCCCAGGATGCTGTCTTAATTTTCTGACTGTTGGCAGTCTCTCCCTCTGCTCCTGTAAGCACTTCACACTGGTTCCTACACTCGCTGGACGCTTTTCCTACCTTGATTTGCTGGCACTTTTTTAAGTTCCTGACCTGGCTCAGGCCAGTGACTTAAGGAGAAGGGAGGCGTGCCGGCGGCGTGCCAACAGCCGAACGCCTCGCGCGGTTCTCGTGCCGCGCACCGCAGCCAGGAGCCGGTCGAGCTGCGGTTGCCCGAAGCGAGGTCTGTTCTCACTGTCGTGTTTTTCTTTCTCTCTAGGGTGTGATTGACTACATTTTCTATTCCAACACTCACATGAACGTGCTTGGTGTCCTGGGGCCTTTGGACCCTCAGTGGCTGGGTGACAACAACATCACTGGGTGTCCACACCCTCACATCCCTTCTGACCACTTCTCACTGTTAACACAACTAGAACTCCATCCACCACTCCTGCCTCTTGTCAACGGTGTGCACTTGCCTAGCCGGAGGTAGTGGAGCCCTGCCCCTCTGAGGGCACGGACCTGTTGTTACGGACCTGTACAGTTGTAAATCAAAGTATATAGGAGTGAAGTATGGCCAACCTTAAGCTGCTTCTTCAAGCTCCTTTCCTTATGTGTTTGATATGAGATTTTGCACATTTTCGGTGCATATTGGTATCATTTGGCACTAGGGCTGGAACCAAAGTATTATTCCCTTTCCAGGTTTTTAATTTATTTTTTTATTGTTGTTTTTTTAAGCTGATATGATTTTTTTTTTTTCAGTAGGAAGCTGCACTTAGAAACAAAATGAGATTAAAAACTTGCTTATGACCGTGTTTCAGGATAATGCTTTTTTCCCAAACAGGGCAAAATGAGCCAACCTATTAGGCGAAAGAAGAACAGAAATAGAAATGCTTGTTTGGTAGAAAGAATATTAGAAATACCATTTGTTTTAACCCAAAACGGAGACTGAACTCTGCACCCAAAATAAATTTTGCACATGAGTGAAGCACTTAATACCTGACTATAAGTGATTAGTAGTGTGGCCCTGCCCCTCATCTAACTAATATCTAAAAACCAAAGACAGCTTAGTACCTGTGATAAAATTTGAGGTCTGAATCCTCCTGACATAATTTCATTGGTGAAGCAGGACTTAGGGAAGAAATAGCACTTGAAGCCAGCCGGTCACCTTTGGGTTCTGGGTGGATAAAAAAGCGGCAAATTCATCCTAGGTTCCCTTTTCCAAAGCTGCACTGCAAAGATGGGAAACTTGGGATTGACTTCTTAAGCGCAGGGTACAGGAAGAAGCCGCTGGAAACGACCTGTCTCCAAAGGGCAGGAGGAGTAGCTGTCAGCGTGCTTGTTTTATAGCCGTAGTCATTCCTTGGATTATCTTTCCTGACCCTAGTTGCCAAATAGCCATCACACTTTTTAAATAAACTTTCTTTTCTGTTGTCAGTCAGGGTTGACTTAAAAAGCTGCTGGTTCATTCCCAACTGTTAACGCTCTTTGGCTGTGTCAGAAATAATTTTTCCTTTTTTTTTTTTTCTTCTCCTTTTTATGCTCTAGGTGGCCAGTTCAAAACCTTGTGCCTCAAGAGGCGTTAAACATAATGCAATTTTCTGAAAGAAATTGGTTGGCTGCTTAATGTTTTTAAAAAAAAAAAAGGCACAGTGATAGGAAAAGGTTGTGTCTGTGTTTTTAAGTTTTTCTTTATTCTGCTTTTTTGCTGCTATAAGATTTTCTTGAATTTATATTTTAAACTTTTCATGCACTTTACTGTTTCTAGTCTCAAAATGTGATATTTTTAATAAATGAAAAAATTTTCAATTATGTGAATGAAATTTTTAAACGGATTGATAGCCTATATTTATGTCTCATTCGTATACTTCAAAAAGGTCAAATTTAAATTGTGAAATTAGTTTTAAATACGAAGGAGCCATCTTCTGTCTTGTAAAACTGCTAAGGATGTTCCTCTACACTTTAATTAAACATTTCCTCTGTGGTTTTATACATAGGAAATTTTCCATATGGAGGGGGGGAAATACATCAATTTGACCAAGAGTAGAAACTATTCCCTGACTCCTACTGGGGGTCGGGGAGGGGGCAGTGTGGGACAGGACGCCAAAAGTGGGTTTAAGGAAACGACAACTCCCTTGTAAAAGAAGTGCCTAAAAAATGGAGGCGTCACCTATTGTCAACTATAAATTGGAAGCAATTGTAGCTGGGTGAAATTCCTGTACAGCACCAAAAAAAAACGCCAAACCACCACAAAAAGCTCTTTCTAAAGATGGGTTTTCCTCTAGGTGCAGGTATCTCTTTTTTAATATACCTCAGCGTTTCCCCACCTGGCTGTGACAGAGGAATTGCAAAAGTGATTGGAGCCTATAGTACTGGAAAGTAGAATAGCATGAAAAACTTAATTTTGTGGACATTACCTTTCTATAATCAGCTACTGTATCTTTTTTGGAGGGGGGGTACTCTGCTCCGGAGATGTGCACTAAAAAACCCTTCTCCTCCTTTTCCTACACGCATAGTAACTAGCAACGTGAGCAGTGTTTCCTACCATACTTCACTCCCAATATTTTTTGAGTTGTTTGTATAAAATGGAAGATTAAAATTTGCCTACGATTGTATATGAACTGCAGAGGAGCCCATTTATTAATAAAATGAAAAACCAACAGCAACATTTTGTAACGTCGGGGTGGGAGAGGATGGGGATGAAAAAAAAAAAAAAACCAACAAACTCAAACCCTGACAAACCTTGTAAACTGCTTCAGTTTGACTTTCCTTTGGTTCCTATCCCACTGGAGTATCCCGTTGCAGGAAGGTGTTCCATTGGATTTTCTCTGCTGCCCAACACGCTTCCGTACGTCCATTGCGCTGGGCGGTTTTTAACCAAAACGAGCTCTTTTAACACGTTGCACAAAACCTCTGGATTTATAAAAAGACAAACCAAGAAATGAGTGTTGTCTGTGTTTCGGTCAATGCACGTAACCGTGGATGTGTTTACTCGCCTTTCACTGTCTGGCTCCCTCCCCATTTTCCTTCTGTTTTGTTTCCCTTCCCAGCAGGAACAGTAAGGGTATTGTGCTTTTTTTTCCCAGCCTCTCTCCATAGCATTTCTCTGCTCTAGGAACAGGCAGCGGCCAGATGGCAACGCTGACTTTCTCTTGAGTCTTGGAAGCCACTGGTGGGGTGCTTTTAGGTGGAGAGGGAGTAATACGAAGCACATAATCCCTAAGCAGAGGTGGATGGGGAACCATCACTTCTCTGCATCCCTGCCCCTCAGTTCCCAGCACATTGCAGTTTCCTCACAGCCAATTCCTGGGAAAAAAACAAAGCTCTAAGCCCTTTACTGCTCCTCACTGGCTTGGTTTGCTTCTAAAAACATGGTGCCTGGTGTCTTAACTTCTAAGCAACAGCACTGCCTAAAGCAACCAGAGAAAAAAAAATCCAACACCCTTCTACAAGCAACTTTTTAAAATTCAATACGGTAAATCTGTTAGATATGGGGTTTTGTGTGTGTGTGTGTATATATATATATATAAAAAAGAGAATCTTGTACAATGCAGCTGAATATTTTTGTTTCCTTCTTTCAATGTAAGGAGCGTGAGCATTTGTGCACCACACGCTGAAGCCAGGTGTGCTGGCACAGTGGGGTCTGGGACCAGCTTTGCCTCCTGTTTGCCGCCTTAAAAGCTTTTGTCATCCCTTTCTAGCATTTGTTGAGAAAATACTTCATTTTAGCAGTAAACTTTCCTTGCCTGTTGGAAACCACTCCTCTTTAGTCTACAGAAACATTCAGAAAAGGTCTACATAGACCAAATTCCTCACTGTTTCTGTGTTTTATAGACTAGAAAGCTAAAATTTTTTGATTCTCAATCTTTTCAGAAGCACTTGCCACTGATGTAACACAGCTTTCAAAACCATACCCTGATCTCCAGGGTTGGGGCAATGCTGCGAGTGGCTGACCGTCGCCCACCTTGCTGGCTTTGCCACAGAGAGCCCTAAATCCACCTTCACATCCTCAAGCACTTTACAAAGGCGGTGAGCATCCTCAGCTCCCACTTAATCCCAAATATTGGGCTTTCGGAGACTGGCTTTCTGCACCCAGCTTGTGAGACATTTGGTCTAAATTGTGAGTGAGATTTCAAGACCTCAGAGGTTTATATCACTTTTTTTCTCCAGGGTTGGTTATGTTCAGGCAGCGAGGAGGGAGCTGAAAAGGCCTGCTGAAATTCTCTGTGAATTTAGAAGATGGGTTGAGGGAACACTTTTAAGGATTCCTAGCCCAGGAGCGCAGTATTCACACCTTCTTGGTAGGGAGCAGGAGCCAGAAGGAGCTGCTGGTCCTTATCTGAAAACCAGATTTAAACACAACAGCACAACACCGGTTACTTCATTTCTACAATGCATTTTCAGCTTCTAGCATCAGACCCCTTTTTTGGCATGGAACTTGGCACAGCAGGGTGGATCTAAGGCATAATTGAAATGTAAGGAAGGACCCTCTCCCTGTCGTAGG
>NW_008623946.1:28702-37328 GCF_000691845.1 Merops nubicus
ATAACTGATGTAAGCACATCCTTCTCTGCCACACTGGTACATTAGAGCAGCAGCAGGAGGTGACTTGGCTAAAATCAGGCTGTCAACATAAGGAGCAGCAGGGCATTGACCTACCTGGTCACCACAGAGGTATGATGTTCTCCTGGGCAGTCTTGGCAACCAGGAACTGCCTGGTAGCAAGCGAAGAAGTGTACAAGACTTGCTGAAGTTCAGTTTCAGAAGTGGTATGGTTTGGGCACTGAGCACATGCCCTGAAAAACCTCACCTGCCTCATTTCACATGTCCCAGAAGGAGCTGGAACTCTTAATCTCAGAGAGGTTTTATGCAGGGGAGCAGAGGACTTGATCTGTCAGAGACCAAGAAAGAAACGAGCCCTAGGTGAAGAGAGGTTTGGGTTTTTCTGATAGACACTGTCACTAGCTGAGCCTCTCCATCTCATAGTGAGGAAAAGCATCTTGCAATACACAGCTTCTCAGTTTCTTATAAGATTACAGAAGTATAGTCATGTTCTTTCCCTTTTTCACCCTTCAAGGGCAACACAGACCCCCAGAAAACCTGGTGGAAACCATTCATGACTTAAGTCTCTAATGCCAAGGATCAGCCAAGAACTCTCTTTAAGATTACAAACAATTTTAGAAGGAGATTACAAGGCTCTGGGTGAAGGCACGGCTCTAAGTGCTACAGCTTCTTCTCCTGGGACCACTCTTTGCACTGACACCGGCCATAGGTTTGCTTTTCCTCCAGGAAACGAGCAGGGACAATAACAAGAGTGGCTGAAGCAGGCACAGGCATGGCACCATCAGACAAGGGGCAAAATTAACACCTTAAAAGAACTCCCTCATCCTTGAAAAAGTGATCTGGCTCTAGAAAAGGTATTAAGAGATTATAAAGTTTGCTGCTTCAGCTCTGTTTGAGGCTGAGGGACTTAAGGAGAACAGTTTCTTGGAGTCTGTCTGAAAATAAGCATGAAGACCAAGAAACACTCAGGTACTTTAGGGTGTTTTAAACAGCATTAATGACAAAGCAAGTGATACGGCTCATGGCTTTTTAATTATCACATTGTGCGTTTGCTTTCTGAGCAATTCAAGTGTTTCTGTGCACCATGTCAGCAAAATATGCCCTTAAATTGTCAGCTCACAGGCTGGACCAGAGCAGAGGAGAGGGGAGCCCCACTGCCCATCTCACCCCACTTCATGTTGGGTATTTTGGGAGGTTGAGGGTTTTTTTGTTGGATTCCTTACTTGCAACCACAAGGTCCTGTCCCTCCAAAGATGGAGGCTCATGTGGAGAGGGGGGAAGCTGCAGTGTCACTCCTGGGCATGCTTACACCCAATTTTTAAGGGGTTTTATATCTTGTTTTATGGAAATGGTGACTTGGCTTGAAATTGAGAGTGTGCTGGGTTCTTGGGTGGGGAAACTGGTGCTCGTGGAGGCTGGAGCTGCCCCAGTTTTGCCTCACCTGCCCTGGGGCAGCCCTTCAGCACCTTCCCCACCAGCCTGGACACAGGCATGGGGTAGGTCTCCCAGGCAAAAACCTTTGCTGCTTGACGCCAGCCCTAGGCACTGTGCTTGCAAGAGCAGCAGCCTTCAACTGATACCTGAGAAAAAAAAAAACCCTGAGTATTTAACTTATTCCGTGGTTCCTACAAGAGTGAACAGTAAGAAACCATCTCTCCATCTCTCTACTTTTACAAAAGGATCCTTTTTTGCCTTGCTTTCTGAAAAAAAAAAATCATGTTTTGGAGCAAGCACCATACCATGGTGCAATTCCCCTCACAATTATACTTTGCTATGAAAAACTCACTGATAAAGCAAATTCCCATGGAAT
The DNA here is from genome assembly GCF_000691845.1 of Merops nubicus. Lineage (NCBI taxonomy): Eukaryota > Metazoa > Chordata > Aves > Coraciiformes > Meropidae > Merops > Merops nubicus. The sequence continues at coordinate 30,531 of NW_008623946.1, forward strand.
GGGGACAGTGGTGCCCAGGGAGGGGGAAGACCTGGCAGGCCAGACCCAGCCCAGATAAAGTAACACCAATGATAGAGTTAAGCAGCCCTGCCTTTCTTTAACCTTAAGGCAGCTAGGGAAAAGGAGGTCCTCAAAACCCTGAACTGTTCCTTTTTACTTCCCTTTTAACATTTTTTGCCTTTTTTTTTTTCTCCAATTTAAACCCACCCCCACAGCATGGGGATGGAGTACTGCTCACACGTGGTGCATAGGGCTCAGTATCTGCTTGTATCTTCCCACCTGTGTGCTTGGATTTCATTTTGTAGGCAATAAAAAGCCCTTTTGCAACCACTCTTGGCCCATGCTGTGGTTCCTGAGAAGCTCAGGGTGGGAAGGAGGGGGACACGGGGACCAGCTGGGGGTTCCACAGCTTCTCTCACTGCCCTGGGACATGCTTTCAGCATCCAGGGTGGTGGCATAAATTTGATTCCCTTTTGGGGACATCCCCAGACCTCAGACACTTCCTACCAATGTGGCCAAGGCGAGTGTTTAAAGGGCAATTACTTGATGCAGGGTTGCAAGTCATGTCCAAGTCACCTCGGGCCATGTGGCGAAGGGATGTCCCTGTGCCACACCACGGTCCCCAGGGAGCATGCTGGTTCCCTGAGGTCATCTCAGGAAAACGGGGTCCACAGAGAGCCTCAGCCAGTCACTGGGAAGCTTCCCAGTATCTCCCATTTCTCTTGTGCTTACACAACTGGGAGCCAACACCCCGGGGCCGCAGACCTCAGACCCCACCCAGCTCCTGGCAGGGCCCCATGGCACGACCTGCTGCTCTCAGGAGCTGGCACAAAAAGGCATGAAACCCTGGGGCAAAGGAAAGGTGGCCTGTTCGGAAACACCCTGCCCAAAGCGGCCGAGGGCTTTGTGGTGCCACAATGCTGTCTACCCCCAACCTCCCTAAATCCCAATTTTGACACAAATCCACGCAGAAGGAGCTGCCACAGCCAAGGGGTGGAAAGCACATTCATCCATTTATTGATGGCACCCAGGACAGGCTGCCGTTGTGGGCAGGAATAGTGCAGGCACCTGAGATGGAGGGTGCTGCCAGGTGCCTGAGGGGAAAGCCTTTTGTGAGGGGGGATGCAAGGGAAGATTCCTGCCTCCTGCCAAAACCCTGGGAGCAGAGCAAAACCCGGTGCACCTCGTCACAGAGTTCTCCCCACAGAGGAATAAAACCACGGTGGGTTATTTATTACCCGATCCAGACAGAGGGAGCGATGGGGTGGGGGGCCTGTGGGGGGACCAGCAGCACCACCCCACAGCCCCACCCCACCGCTCTGCTCCCCGCCGTGGCCGCGCCGGTGCTTCCCTTTTGGTGGCACTCCTGCAGATATTGGGGGAGGCAAGAAATGGGAAGACAGTGAGGAGGAGGAGGAGGGGAGCATCCTGACACCCCACTGGAGGTGTCTCTCGGTTTTCCAGCACTGGTACCTCTGCATCAGCTTGTGGATGAGCAGCTGGATCCAGGGCGCCTCGGGGGCCACGCAAACCTTCTTGTTTTTCTTCAGGGTGAGGCTGCAAAGCGACAAGACCCCATCAGCCCCAAAGTTTTTCTAACCACCTGCAGAGGAAACCCTTCATGCTCCCCCGCAGACTTATGAGCACACCCCTGCAACCCTCAATGGGAGATAGATAGGATTTTTGGGGCCTTGACCTCAGCTCTAAGCCACACTGGGGGTAAACCCCATTAAAACAGGCTGGGTTTCCCGTGCAATATCCTGTGCCTCCCAAAAGTCACTGCAAGATTTTGGGCTTTTGGAGAGGGTGCAAGCACCCATGTATTTTTACACCAGTACATGAGCAAGCAGCTGGCAGGAATTGGTTTGCAGGCTCTCCACTTACATGATCTCCTTCCTCCTGCAGTGAATACCAGGCGGCGTAACGTCGATGGCAAGGATCAGCCCCAAGTTGATGACCTTGGCGGTCGATTTGATGCACTTGCACTTCATGTTGGTCAGCAGGCTCTCCAGCGACAGACCTGCGCCCAAGAACAGCCCACACCCAGGTCTCTGCCCCCACCATCCTCGTGCCACTGTCCGGCCCCCTCCTCAGCATCCACGGGGCCATTTGCACAGACAGAGGCTTGTGATAACGGGGTTTGCGTTAACGGGGTTTGCAGTGGCAATCAGTGAGAGCAGCGAGGCTGACGCGAGGCTAACCCCTCCCAGCACAGTCTCAAAGCTCTCTTTTCAGGCACACAGAAGTGGTTTAGCTTCAGGGTCTGAAAACTTAGCCAACATTTTGTGAATTCAACAATTTCATGGGGGGCTTGAAGTAGCTTAAACCCAGGCAAATCCTGCGCGGTCCCTTGCATCCCTCTCTGCTTCTCATTTAAAAGATAAACTCAAGCTCAAACATAGGCAAGAGTCAAATTTGAAAGCTTAGAAGAGCCCGTGCTCAGCCCCATCAGCAGCACCCAATGCCCCTGCCCAAGGATTTGGATGAGGAGACAGAAGGACACCCAAGATCACTCACCACCCCCTGGCACCAAGTTGCCCAGGAGCAGGGCCAGGGCCAGTGCTGCCGGCAGCAGCCGCATTCTTGATGCCCACCCCGAGGTGCCACAGGGGCTGCTTTATAGCCAGCCCCGACGGGGATTTCACAGGCTGGGAAATGAGCTGCCCCACTCTCCGACTTCCCTGCCCTCGCTTCCCCCTGCCGCACGTGGCCCATACCGACGGAAAAGGCAGAAGCCACCATGGCCACCTCCTAAAGCCTGCTTGCCCCATGTTTCTTGGTGGAGAAGCAACGTGACACCACGCCCCAGTGTGCCCCCCGCCCAGCGGGCACTCGCTCCCCTGAGCACCCCAAGGCCCCACACGCCGCAGGAAGGGATCCCAGTGACAGTGACCAAGGTCTGTCACCTTTATTGGACCTCTCAGGTCACCCAGCGCATGGCCACGGTGGGGGAGAAGGGAGGGAAGCAGGGACTGGCATTTTCAAGAGCTTAAATGAATAAACTGCAAAGGACAAAGGAGCTCAGGGCATCACGCAGCAGCTTGCTCCCCTCTGCACAGGGGCAAGGTAACAGCGAGAAAAGGAGGGTCCGGTTTTGGCCTTGGCCCATCTGTCAGTCCCACCGAGAGCAGCTTCCTCAGTCGGGAGCCTGTTTCTTCCTCCTGCCAAAACCAGAAGGGGGAGAAACGTGTGAAGACCAGTCCCCACAGGATGCCCCCGGACCCGCCGGGAGCCCCTGTTGCTTGGGGTGGAGGGGGGCTTACAAGTTAGGGAGGTCCTGCAGGAGTTTCTTCACCCAAGGGGTGTTGGGATTCACGCAGATCCTCTCCAGGCTTTTTAGTTTAATCCTAGAAAACATGCTGGGTCTCAGCATCGTCACTTCCCCCTCCTCTGGTGGAGGGGCTCAAGGAGCTGAACCTGCCACTGCAGTCCTCATAAAGAGCTCAAAACTGAAAATAATTCAAGGAGGATGGGGCAGGGGGGAAGCAGAGGGCTGATACCACACCCCGGAGCCACTTACACCACCTCAAGGCGCCGGCAGCTGCTCCCCACCGGCCGGACCTCGATGCTCCTGTATTTTTCTGGAGAGATGAAGGCTCTGGTGGTCTTGGCACAGCGGCAGCTCAGGTTGCCATTGGCCTCCAGGAGAGCTGGAGGGGCACATGGCCACAGCTCATGCATTGCCCCAAAACCCACCAGCATCCCCAAGACTTTCTGGGCAACGCATCTCCCCCCACATCCCACCGGGATCACTGCACCGGCTCACAAAAGAGCCGCAGCTGTATTTAAACCCCAGAGACAGAGGCAGGATGCTGCCTCTGAAAACCTCACCATCCCCCCCCAGCATCCTCCAGCCCCACACTTGGGGACACGGGGATCCTCACCTGCATCCCCAGGGTGGTGGGTCACCAGCAGCACCCCCAGCAGCAGGGCCACCCGTACAGCCATGCCAGCCCTAGCCCCAGCCCTGGCAGCATCCCCCTATTTGAGCCAGAAAATAGGAGAAGTGAGGTGGCACAGGCGGGAGGCCCGCGGGTTTGGGGCGGTTTTCACCCGTCACCCGGTGCTCGCTGAGCTTGCAACACTACTGATAAAAGCAGCTCAGGGCTTGGCGGGGGGCCAGGGCTTCCTGAAAGCAGCTCCCTTTTCCCCTTCCTATGAAGCCAGGTCTGGTAAAGACAGTGGTTGTTTCCTCCAACGCTTGCTCTTAGCCCACGCAGCCACGCAAGCCCAGAGGGATTTTTGGGTGCAAACCTTGCACAAACTTTTCTCCTCTCTCATTCCTCCACATGAAAGGGTTTTTCACTATGCCTGACATTCCTCTGGGTGCTGTCCTCATTCCCCTACCTATAGTAGAAATACCTGACGTATAAACAATATGCCATGTATTCAGATATATATGACATATATTCAAACACACATTTTAATGCCTGTAACATTTCTGTTAAAAAGCAGCAAGGCAAGAGCACCAGATGCAAATAACAGTCAACTCAACTCCAGGAAGGCTACAACCATGTGGTTCATGAACGCCCTGCCAAGTTTTCCCTGAACTCCTACCTTCAAAGGAATACAACAGAAGAAAAAAACCTGAATTTTATTTGACTTGAGATCTCAGGACAGGACACGCCACGCTGGGTAATGAAAACCCCAGACACGCTCTGTGGATGAGGGTTTGATGCGGAAAGAGTCACAAAGTCACTCCTACAGAGCTGGGAGCAGCCCCTGACAGAAAGGCTTCAGTCTATGGGCAAGTAAATAAATGAAGGCTTCATATTCACGCTGCTCCAGGGAGAATCCAGAGGAGAAAGAGCCCCACAAGCCTGCCCCAGGGCTGGGGTTCCCTCCCTGCAGCAGCTGCTGCTGGGGCTGGACATGGGGCTTTCAGGAAGGGGGGAAGCAAGGGCCAGGTTTGCATGCCTGGGCATCATCTGCCGGCCCAGCTTGGGGCTCCAAGCACCGACTTCCTTAGCAGGAAACTTACTTTTTCTTCCTGAAAAAAGCAGAAGGAGGAGAAATGTGTGAACGCAGAGCAAAACTGGTCCTGGGGGAGGAAGCTCCTGCCCCCACCGAAGGAAGTCACTGCCTTTTCCCCAGGGCAGGCATCGCTGGTGTGGACGTCTCCTGACTGTGGGGATGGAGGGTGGCTTCCCCAGACCAGCACCGACACGCAACTGCATTCAGAATGAGCAAAATTCTGCTATGCCCATCCCCCAAAAAGCAATCCTTTCTTGCCAAAATGTTTTCTGAGGTGTGGCACCGTGCACAAGCCCAGGAGAGCACACGCCACGGATCGAACGCCTGAACGCTGCTTTATGCAGTGAGGTCCCGGCCTTCTTCACTTTTGGAGTGGGTCCCGTGACCCCCGGCAGCCCATCCAAGAGCCCTCCGTCCTGTGAGTGCTCCCCAGGGCCATAGATGTGACAGGATTCTGCCCAGGGTCACAGAAACTAGGGGTTTTTCATCGACTTACGTGCTAGCAATACGCTTCAGCAGCTTCTTTACCCAGGGGGCGTCAGGATTCACGCACACCTTCCCGGGGGATTTTAATTTAATTCTGGAATGCAAGGAGAGTTTACGAGTGCTACCCTTCCATCCAAAGGCAGGGATTTGAGCAGGCAAAGCTGGTCTGCCAGACTTAGCTGCCATTTACAGTTCCAGCAGACAGCAGAAAGCTCCTCACGACAGAGGAAAGCCATGTGACGGTCAGGAAAAAGCAAGATGTGGCACGTCGCTGAACGGAGACCATGCGTGAAGCCCAGAGGTGACTGTTCAAAGGCAATTTTCTCTGTAGATTTACAACTGTATCAACACTGAGCAGTTAAAGAAATCTTACACTTCTGCTTAACGAGCTGCTTTAGTCAGGACAGGAGTAAGGAGAGAAGGGCTTGACCAAACAGGCTGTTTGCTCTCAGGATTATCATGTGTTGCTAGTGGAAAAATTGGTTATGGCTCACCCTGCCTCGGTGTCTGAGGATGTTCTTCCTCCAAACTTCAAATACCCCTCACTAGCATGCAGAAATATGGAAAAGCTCATTTAGGTCCTGTGGACCTCTAGCAGGTTGGCTCGGGTGGATTTCCTCCATCAGAGGTGACCTGATGTTCCTCAGCCTCGCAGCATGAGTGAGAAAGTGAAGAAGTGAGGTGCTTGCAGCAGAGAATACGCAGCGCTGGCCCCGCTGCTGTGCAGGGGCAGGAGAAAGCAGCTTTCTGCCCCACGAGCCCCGCGCAGCACTTACATGATCTCTGTGCGTCTGCAGGTGCTTCCCACAGGCCTTATCTCAATGCTCTCGTATCTCTTCGGACTGATGTAGTCCGAGGTTGTCTTTACACACCTGCAGTTCAGGTTTCCGTTCACCTCCAGGATGGCTGAGGAAGAGAGAAGGGAGCAACTTAGAGACAAACAGTGTTATTTAGAGAGGCAGTAACTCCAGATCTCTTAGGGAGCCAAAGAAATTGTCCCTTTCCATGCTTTCACTGACAACACTTTAGGGAACACTGGAAGAAACTGTTATCTGTGCCTCTGCCTCAATACACTGCTCTCACATAGCTCCCAAAAGCTGAACCAGGTCCCACCAAAGGAGGACAGTCACACTGTAAGAAAAACCTTGGGTGAAACAGCCTGGAGGAGTCCCCACCAACGCAGGATGGAGATGACGCCCACCCATCGTGAGGACAGAGCTGACAGCCACAGGTATCTCCACAAAGCCACCAGAAGCTCACCTGCGTGGGCCGAGTGGGACATGATCAGCACCAGTACCACCAGCAGCAGCCACAGGACCCCAGGGGCTCCCGTCCCCA
>NW_008623946.1:37359-44821 GCF_000691845.1 Merops nubicus
TCGCATCCTCCTGGCAGGCTCAGCCCCAGCCACTGTCTGAGGCACCGGGTGAAGGACCAGCCCTATTTATTCAGGAGCGTCACGCTCCAACACGAGCGGCAAGATTCAAACTTCAGCTGTCACATCTGAGCAGTGGACCGTGAAAAGAGGTGACTTAATTTCTCAGATGCTCCCTGCAGACAGGTCAGAATCTGAATTAACAATATTATTGATTAAAATCGGCCACAGGGACAAAGCCCGAAATTTGGATTGCCCACAATCTTCCCCACTCCCTGTTTCTGATGAGTTGGATCTGGATGAACATCATCTTTCACTCCCTTTTAGCATTTATTTCTCAGCCACAGAAAGAGCCCAGAGTAAAATCGGAGCCCAAACCCCGGGTAAGCGGGGTTTTTTTATTGCACTCAGATATTTACATATTTTTTTTCTGAGGGCTATAATTCCCCCACACTATTTTTGCTATCGCTTACATCAGCAAAAACACCTACCACCATACTGTGGAAAAAACATCAAGATCTCAGCTATACATTTCCATTCAGGCCCTTCAAGTCTAGCACTTGGGTGCTAGTCAAGAGATGACTGGTATGGTAGCACCAGCAAAACCCAAACTATTCTGGCATCTCTGCCTCTTTCTGCTGATGTGCTTTTATCAACAGTGACTTTCTTAGTGCCTGGGAACAAAATACAGGTGAGTGCCAGAGAAGTGCAACAGCAAAAACAGCAAGGCTGGGATGGACTCAGGGATTTGGGAAGGTGAGGCCAAATTATCGATACCAAAGTAGACGTGTATGTGGCAGTGAGAAACCATAAGAGCACATAGAAAGGGAGGTCAGACCATGCACATCCTTACAATGCTGTAAAGCCACATGTCCATGAGACTTTATGGCCTTATTCTGGCACCATGGTGTCCTCCAGGCCTTACACACATAGGAATTCACCCACCCATTTGGGTTGACCACCAGCTGGCACTTGCTCCTTAGCACATTTCACAGCATCTTTTAGGTTTCTCTCAAAATGAGCCATTAAAGGACTAAAGCAACATGTTGCGGCACACAAGGGGTCAGTCTGGTAATGCCAACACCTTCAGCTCTCATGTGAGATCTTCAGGGGCCACCAGTACAAAGTGATGGCCACAGCAGCACCCCGCACTCTCAGGTTTTGGGGGAACTGGGTTTGTCCTGAATAAGGCAAAGTCACTAACCAGGAAGGAAAAGGGGAAGGGGACACACAGCCACAATAGCAAGGCGAGGAGGAAGGAAGAGGGCAGAAGCAAAATGATGTGGTGGGGTGATAATGTTGTAATTCGGAGCCTTCAAATCACGTCAGCATTTTATACAGTACCAAAATAGTACACTAAAAATTAAGTCACTCAAACTGTCAGCTACTCACCTGCCTCTTAAAAACTTCTCCTGAGATAGGGCCAAAAGTCTTGTGAAGACCTTGTTCAAGAAATCAGTGACAAAACTGGACAAGTGAGGAGTTTTAACTCACGTATGCCAGGGTCACAGAGAGGCCAAGGACAATTTCCATGAGCTAATCCCAAAGTCCAATGGAAGGAATGACCCTTGCTGCTATGGTAGTGGACAAGGAGGTGGCTTTAGAACTGGGGTTTGTTCAACACTTTCAGTTTTCATTGCAGTGAGTTATTAGGAGCCCAGCCTAGGACTGGTTTAAGTGATCTTGCTGGGTGATGGCAGGGGTCTCTTCAAAGAAAAACCTGCAAAATGGTGGGGAAGGCTGCAGTTTACTGGGAGAAATGACCAGTGACCTACTCAAAGTGCTACGGAGGCACCAAAAAAGTTTTAAAGTGTTTCTGAAGTTCATAACTTCAAAGTGATCCTGCTTTTATAGCTGGGGAAAACCAAGAGAAATGAAAGCAACTTTACCCACAGCTGCACGGCAGAGAGGATGGAGTCCAGGCACATAGCTGACACTCCAAGCATGGCTCTTCCACACCCGAGGGAAGACAACACCAGTGCTGGCAGCACTTAAGGAAACTGGTATGGGAAGAAGGTAGCCTGGGAGGTATGCAATGGATAAACCAAGATAACTCAGGAGCGAGATCATGCCCCAGATTTGTGGCTACAGGGCAGCTGTCCATTTCCTGTCTACTCTGGAGAGAAGTGGGAGCTACAGAAGCATGTTTTGGCTGGATGGATTTAGAAAGGTGGCTTTGTACATGTACTGGTTGAACAGTTTGGCTACAGCAACCTCAGTTTTAGCTTGGGGCAGATGTTGTTCCTCAGACCTAGGCAGGATGCCAGGTGCTTTGGCTGAGCTTGTCTCCTCCAGGGATGTGCTGCTGCTGTGTGCCAACACGCGTTGTGAGGATGGGCATAAAGCAATTTCTTCCATGACAGTCATGCTGGTGCTCATCAACTCACTTAGTACCTCTGATGAAACCCATGTGTCCCTCAGGGGAAGGACAGGACGGCCTCCTCTTTGTCACATGTACCAAGGAAGTTGTCCTCTCTGCAGAGGTGGTCTCAGCAGCAGCTCTCCTCCAAGTAGGAGAAGTCAACACTTCAGGGACAAAATAACACGCCCACCTTGGAGCTGCAGGGAAGCAACAGTCATCATGGCTTCCTTTGGGATGCCCAACACTGTCCCTGGCCCAGCCCATGGATGTTTCTGGAAAGACAACCCAAACTGTGGGCTCAGCTCTGCTATTTCATGCAGTGGGGTGGCAGGGCAGTCATTGCCTGCACAGCTCTGAAGAGGAGCAGAGCATAACCTGCAGCTCCCTTTCAGGCCTGCCCTCTTGACTCATAGCTAGAGGCAGATTTTCATAGCCAGGCCCAGCCCTGGCACCATCTCCAATGTGGTATACTTGGGTTTCCCCCAGGATGCTGGGGCCACTTGGTGAACCCCCACCACGTTACCCCAAAAGACGCCCATCGGCCTTTGCTGCTCCTTGAGCTGCTACAAGTTTCTGCTTTGTGAATGTGGATGGGGTGAGAAAGGAGAACTTGACGGAGATACAGTAATCCCAGGGCTTCTGAATCGGCCCGAGAGTAGCTGTGCTGGTTTTGATGTATGACTAATGTGCATATTGATAAATATTGTGGTGTTTTCTCAGGAAGGAAAAACTTGCAGCCACTGTGGGCAGCTAATGACTGCTCATGTTGAGTGGTAATTCCAAAAAGGGAGAAGGAGGGTGAAGATCTAGCCTGAAACTATATTTAAGCTAACCACTTCCCGCTTGCCAGTAATTTGGACGAGTGGCCTTCACATATTGATCTGGGGACTTATCCATGCCAGCATCAACTGACACATGTGAGAAAGATCTTAACAGCTTCTGTATTTTCTGCAGCAGCAGTACCTTTGCAGGCAAGACTTTGACTGGAGTGATTTTTTTATTTTAGTTCCATTAATTTATTTTTAAAGTTTTTCACACCCATTGGATCCTCAGAAAATTATCAGGTGGTTTAGGTTGGAATAGATCTTAAAGATCCCCTAGTTCCAACTCTGCTGCCACAGGCAGGGACAACCTCCACTAGACGAGGTCACTCAAAGCCCTGTCCAACCTGGCCTTGAACCCCTCCAGACATCCTTCCCATGGTACCTCAATCAGAAGCCTACAAAAATGTGGTTGCAAGTATCTCCCATAGGCAATGGTCCAAAAGATGTGCTCCATTGCATGGCTTTGCTGTGCTTCTGCAGCTATTAAACTGCTTCAAAACATCTCATTTCATGGCATCAAGCCACAGAAAGCCTCAGGGAAGTTCAGTGAGGGCAAAGATTTCCTTGAAAACAATGAAAAATAGGTGATGAGAAAGGAGAGTGGAGGTAGGCCAGCCATGTGTGGAAAGAGAGCTCACAATTTTTCGCAGAGGGAAACTGAAGTTTTTACATGCCCAAGCCCCCTCTGAAAGGTGATGATGGAAAACCTATCACAGAGTCTTCAAACACATGAGCCAGGAATGGAGCAAGAACGTGATCTGTAACAACAAGGCAGCTTCAAAGATGCAGAAAATTACCTACCTGAAGCAGGAGGGGGGAAAGAGAGAGGAAAAAAAAAAAAAATCTTTTCCACGTTTGACTAGGATGGGCAGGAAACCAACCGTGACATAAATGCTGGAGTGGAGATATTCCTCTTCCACCCTTCAGTGAGGACCCCTGTGCTCCACAAGTGTGTAGGCATTTGTAAGAAGTTCCATCAGAGACATCTGCAGCAAAAAAGCCTCTCAGCCACACTGAAACCATCAGGTGTGTTTTGAGAGAAAGCAAACTTTCAGCACACCCCTCCTTTCACCACAATTCACCCAGTGTTCCTTGTGGGAGAGATGAAAACTGGGGTTTGAATTGTCACCAGTGTGGTTTGTGGTCCATCACCTGCTTCAAAGATAAAGACATCTCTGCTGAAACCTGACCGAGAGCTGCACCCACACCTATTTCAGCACCAGCTCATTCAGCACTGCCTGAAAACCTGAGCAGAGGCAGCCAGGACCCAAACACAGAGGTGATCTCTCTCTGATCGTACAAAAGTGTGTTTCAGCCATGTCACACAGTGCCCAGTTTCCAGTCTGGGGCTCCTCCCAGCCAAAGTAGGATGTTCCCCATCCTCTTGTGCCTCCTACACCCCAAAAACAGATTCCAAACCAGCCTGTGTTCATTTAGCCATGTATGAAAATATCGTCTTGAACCATTTTTTTCCCACCTGATGTTGCATTTTAAGAAGAATCGTTCCCTTTATACAACTGGCCTTCCTTTCTTCCAAAAAATTGCTAGCCCAAATCTGCAAAAAATGACACTCACACAAGGGTGCAGCCCAGGGGACCAGGGCATGTGGGTCTCCAAGGTCCTGTGCTGGTGGTTACCAGCTCAGACACAACTCAATGGAGTTTTATTCGTACTCAGATGCAAAACAGATGGTGCTTGCTGCAGCAGACCCCAGGTACAGAAGTGAAATTTTTCCATGACAGCAGCAGAACTAGCCAAAGCCTAACAAAATCAGTCCAAAATGAGGTTGTTGAAACCACCTATTGAGCTCACTGTCACTTGCCATCTTTGAGCAAAAGTTCACAGGCTTGCTGGTGATGTGGTATGGGGACAAGACCTCACTTTTGGAGATAGCTTAGAGGAAGGAGAAAGGCTCCGAGCAGGAACAGAAGCTTGACCAGGGTGAGAGGAATTAAAGGAAATTTTTAAGGCACGTGAATTTGATATTCCTGCCTTCCTGGTCAATCCTGAGCCATAGGACCTTTGCAGAGCAGCAACCAGGCACTTTCCGCCAAAGGGAAGGCAACAGTACATGCTGAGCAGCACACCAGAGCGTGCCACCCGAGCCCAGAGCAGGGACAGTTGCCGGGACATCCCGTCCACCCCAGAGATGCAAATGGCACCAGGAGAAAGTCCCCAGACTGCTGTGCTCATTTGCACTTGCTGCTAGAAAAGCACGCTGGAAAAATACCCCAAAGCCACCACACATGAAGCTCTTCATTAGTTTCAAAGATGAGTTAAGCCAAACTGAACCTAACACAAAGCAGAGAATCACAGAATCATTAAGGCTGGAAAAGACCTCTAATCATCAAGCCCAACCATCAACCCAACACTACATGATCATTAAACCATGTCTCCAAGTGCCACGTCTACACGTTTTTTTGAACCCCTCCAGGGAAGGTGACTCTACCACCCCCTGGGCAGCCTGGCCCAATGCCTCACCAAGAAGCAGGAGAGCTATTCCTCAAAGGCACACCGGGAAAGCAGAAAGCACCGTGCCGCTTGGCACGGAAGAGGCGCAGCGGGACCACCACCCAAGGGCTTGACCAGAAAGCGGCGTCGGTGGCTTGGCAGCAGGCCCCAGGTCCCTCTGCATACATTTGCATGCGGGTGCAGGAACCAGTCTAGACAGGGCAGGTGCCCCCGTGCAGCCACCGTTAGCCATTTGCATAGGGGATGCATGGGATGGTGCCGGCTCAAGTCCCCAGCATTGGAGGAAGACGACGAGGAGGAGGAGTTGAAATGAAGCTGGGCTGCGACATGGAAGGAGCCAATGAATTGCAAGCCAGCACATTATAAGTGAGACAGGCCTGTTGACATGGCCTTGCAGCTCTCACAGAGTTGGTGCAGCTTCAATCCGGTGTTCTCCACATTCTGTGAGGAAGGTCTCTTACTCTTAGTGCTTCATTCCTGGGCTAGGGAAGCAGTAGTCTGGGTCTAATTACAACAGCTAGACCAAAACATGCTTCTGGAAACACCCCCGGCTAGATGGAGCCTGCGTTTCACAGAATGGGAAGTTTCCACCAAACTCGAACGTGGCCCCCACAACCCCCAGTGCCTTTCTCTGGAATGTGAAAGAGGACACTGCAACGCCAGGGAGGATGCTCCAGAGTTTCAGGAGATTACACGACGGGTACTAAAGAGAAGAAACTAAATCAGATGGGCAGGATGACATGACCTGATGATCCAGCTGAGCCCACAGCACTGGTGGGAGGCTGCGTATCAAGCATGTCCCTGCAGCAGCTCAGGTTTCGGATGCTTTCTGTGTCTACATCAGCAACCGCACCACTTGCTGGGAGACTGGAAAAAGGAATCAGATCCAGGGAAATGTCAAGATATGGAAGGAGTCACACAAGCTTTCACAGTTGGATCTTTATGCATATGACAAGGAGGAAAGAGGTGCCAAAGGTTCCAGAAAGGCCAGAAAAACAACAAAGATACTGATATGTGAGCACATTTCCCCTCTGGACCTGAGGGTGCAGCCTCCTGAAGGCACATTTTAATTGCTTGAGCTGAATTGTATCCTATGTGGGTAGATTACTTAGGCAAAGATTTAGCAACAGTCCTACTACCAACCTCCCAAGGAGCATTACAACAAGGTTTACGTCCCTTCCCCTCAGAGTTCGACACCTCCATAAATGCAGCTAGAAGCTGGCAGGCTTGCTTAAAGTGGTATTTTGTATTTTGCATTTTTCCAAATATTAGTAGTTGCCATTTTAGTTGAATCAGTAATTAAGCAGTGTCCACACTACTGGGCTTGTGGAATAACCTGTGACTATTATTTTTGGTAGAGCTAGACATGGTCTTGACCCCTTTTCTACTAGTTAAGTCAGAAGGCAGTAGCTCCTCTTTAGAAAGGTAGCACCTCTTGCTTTCTAGCTTGACACAAGCATCCTCAACCACAACAACCAACCTCCCTGGTGGCTAATGGCACATCTCTGCTTCGCACGTGTATTTGTGACTCATTTCCCAACACGTCATCTCTTTCCAGGCTGAGTTTGATAGCTGCACCATATGTGACATTTGTCTCTGCTGTTTATCACCTGTTCAAAGCAGTATTTATCCAACTTGCATGGCAGTACCTTGACATGTCCCATGAGACCAAGTAACTTTCAGTTTATCCGTTCTACTTGCAAAGTTCATCAGCAACACGAGGTCCAGCTCCCTCAGGAGCAGGTCTCGTCTGCTGAGGTCCAGTCTGAATAAGTGTCCCGGTTCAGCTGGGACAGGGTTAGTTCTC
>NW_008623947.1:0-273 GCF_000691845.1 Merops nubicus
TGTGGTGTGATCGATGTCAAAAGAACAGCCACATAAGCGAAATTTGTCATCTCATACCAAAAATCGGGAGAAGAAGCGCGCCATCGCCCCGTGACAGGACACAAGTAGGGGAACCAACTGTGCTGCAGGCCTATTGACCCCCGTCACCCAAGGAAGCTTGGGATTCGATTTGATAGCAGCAGTAGACGTTACCATCATGGATCAGCGAGTGATTAAAATTCCAATGGGCGTGTGGGGACCAATAATAGGGGAACATTCCGGAATTGGCGCTTT
>NW_008623948.1:0-18170 GCF_000691845.1 Merops nubicus
CCTTTGCTGAACCTGCCCCTGAACAACTTTTCAGTGTGTTCCTTAGTCATGATCTGGAAATCTCCCATGAACAGGTAGAGGCAGTGTGGACTGAAGGGAAGGTCTTGGTTGCTATCCAGTTCTGAGGCAATGGCAATCTCCGTAAAAGAGAACTAAGTAACACGAACAAGAATTTCACATTGAAATATCAAATAAGTAACACAAAACCTCTTGAGTTTATTCCAGAGAGCCAAATCATAAAATCTGTCCTGAACAACTTAGTGGCTGGCTGGAGAACCATACTCACTCCTAACTCTGGTTTCTCTGATGCTGGCAAGGAACATGTCTTTCTATGGTCAGGGGGAATGCAAACTTGGCAGGCCATGTGGTGATGTGGCCTTTATCAAAATAAGAAGTTAGCAAGAATGGCTGCTTCTTCTGCTTAGGCAGCTAGTAGAAGCTAGCTCCTTATCAAGAAAGTCTGTCAGATGCTAGGCTTTTCTGCCAGTCTGCCTTCATGTTTTTTAGCAGTCTCCAAGCTCATTTCTTTGGCCTTTCAACAGAGCAGGTGATCTGTGTTGTGCAGACAGTAAAAAAAATTGATGAGCTCTCCAAAAAGCATGGGAGGTTCAAGCAGATTCTCTGTTGTTGGTTTGGGTTATTTTTAAGGGTACAGCCACAGTATTAGAATCAGTTGGTCAGATCCCCAGCTGATGTAAGCCAGCACTGACTGCTTTACTGACTTTAACACGACAGGGCTGCTTCTGTTCAGGCCCTTGTTCAGGCCCTCACTGCTGTAACTTGGCTGTTGGAGAAACAGCAGAAGATCTGACCTTTTTATTACTTTGTGCATGCTAAATAACTACCCTTTCCTTCTCTTCAGTGGAATCAGGATAGTGCTGCTTTCCTGGGGTGCCATCACAAACAAGATGCTGAGGTGACTTCTACAAATGTTTTCTGAATCACTACGGGACAGGATTTGAAACAAAGGAGAGCTGAAAGTACCAAACTTTGCCTGCAAAAGGCAAGCCTGGACTTGTGCACTTAGCTGTTTTGAGGATGTCCAAAGGGCATGCTGCATTTACATAGACTTTAAATATACTGCTGGCAAGTAAACACTCCTGTTAGGAACTACAGCTAGCAAGGGGAAACAAAACTAGAAAACAATTAGACCTATTTTTGATGTCTTTCCCTTCTCTTTCTCAGCCAGGTACATTGCTCACACTGAAAAAAAAAAAAAAAAAAAAAAACAGAAAAAAAAAGAGTGAGAGAGTGAAAGAGTGAGAGAAAGAGAGAATGTGCCTTCAGATCCCATTGCATTTTTCACATGTACCAACAACACCACCTGTGTCCTGCTCTGATTTCAGGTCAGGTAGTTACATCCTGCCTTGCTAATGATGCAGTTTTTCTTTCTTGCCTTTCTGTCCTAAACTGTCATCAACAGTTTGCATCCTTTGATGCAAAACTAGTAGCCACAACACATCACCTGAGCACTGCTAACATAAGGTTCAGCTTGCATGTCCTCTGCTTTGTATGCACCTCCCATTGTGATTACACCTTTAAGGCAATTTCTGGGTAAAGTGAATTATTTGTAAAGACACCCCGCAAATTCACATTTGGTTTAAGTGTAGAATCCTCCATTTTTACACCTAGCAAAATTAACCCTCGGAGGAAAGGAGGGAAGACTTCTTTCATGATTTCTTCATTGTCTAAGTAGACAACACCTATTCACCTGGCGCACTGTAGAGGTGAGATCAGCATCCAAGGATCAGCTTCAGACATCATAAAAATATGACAATACTCAAAGTATTGTTTTCTCTAGAAGGCAGTCTCATCTGCTGTTCTATTCAACTACCCCTAACTTGGTAGCACAAGTCCATTATAACTAGGTCTGGTACAAGAAAGCCTGTTAAACAGACTTTGTACAACTTGCACTTCAGGGTTGCTAAATAAAAAGGCAAGTGTTTGGCTACTCATAGTCATTTCTATGACTCTGGGGTTCCTGACCTGCTAAGGTCATCTTATGACCGATTGATCAGCCACATTCCCTTCTGTGGGTTAAGGCACAGTGTATGTAACTCCTTTCATGCCATGCCTTGGAATGGTCTCGAGTAGGAATGACTTCACATGACCTTCAGAAGGTAAACTTCTTTCTATTTATTTAAACACACACAGTGCCTGGTAGAAAGCTCTTCTGTGGCAAAGAGAAACATTTCTGGATTCAACCCTACAGAACAATGAAAAAAAAAAAAAAAACAAAACACAAATCTCTTCACCTTTGATTGTTGTCACTAGCTACTGCAGTTCACTACCACAGGGTGAAGATAAATGCAAGCTTGGAGCACATGTTCCTGGAGACTACTCTCTGGCTTGTGAAGCCAGGAAATATCAGCCTAGCAATGTGTAATGTTATTCTACATTACAATTTAAACTCCATCCCTTGTTGATGGCTTATCGTGGAAGAAAACAAAAAAGCAAGCTACAAGTGGTGAATGACAAATGACAGATCACCTATCCAAGAGTTCTTTAAGGAAGAATCAGATAAAAAGAGGGAAGTGAGCTGGATAATGTTAAGGTCCTTTTTTCTACCCTGTTGTTTGATGTAGGATGGAGAGAAATCTTCAAGCCAAGATGTTAAAAAAAGGTAATGGTTTTAATGACATCCATGAACATTACTGGTGGAAGTGATCTCCGCATCATTTCCAGATTTTCTGCAACGATAATGCCTTAACGTCTATAAACAATGCTCTTGACAATATTCATGACAAAAAGTAGAGTGAGTTTTGTTAAAAACTCCATATTTTAAGGAAAATTTTGTCAAATATTCTTTTCAAAGATGGGACAAAGGGAAAAAAAAGGCAACATTTTTTTTCTACTGTTTTTTTTCAACCAGTTCCCAAAATAGCTTTAGAAAATTTGTAGGCAGACTTCAGTGTTTACTGTGTATAAGGGCAGCTCGCATGGATTAAGAAGGAAATGTTCTGTCTTGTTTCACAGTTTTATCCAACTGCCTAACTGCATTGTGGAGATTTTGCTCTCCATGTATTTATTTGCCATTGGACTCCATCAAAATCAGCACGAAAATAACCAGTGGTCTTATCTAGTATGCCCACACTATTCCTGCAAGTTTTTGTAAGACGTTGTGCCATTTGGAGTTCTAGGATTTTAAATCCCACTCCAAGAATCAGTTCATTTCCTAAGCACCAATAACCCGCCCAGCAACAAAGAAATCCTCCTGAAGTAATGACCAGCTTGGTAGGAATCATAACAAATTCAGGCCAAGGGAAGGAAATGCGGACTGTTCCTACACACAGAGACAACTTGACAGATAATTACTCCTGTGAGTCTGTCATGAAGTAGACTTCCTCTGAGAAGAAACAAATTGCCGTCATCTCTTTGGGCTTTTTTTGTTCTTCCTTCCTTAGTCTCATGACAGACTGCTAGGGAAGGGTAGGCAGTCTCTATGGTCACCAGCCGTTTAAGCAAAAAGGCAAAGCCCAGCACTTCTAGGTTTACAGGTATTTAAATATCACAGTTAAATGTTTTCAAAGGTGAGTTTCATACCAGCCTGAAATTATCCAACCTTCTTCAAAGAGCAAACAATTTTGTCCTCTGACACACTCCCAGTTCTGTTTCCACAGAGGGACAATCAATGACTTCAGAATGGGAGGGATTCTGATCAAGGCACCAATGACATTTCTCTGCATTTTTGCCATTAATGCTGTCTGATTCATCTGTGTTTTTAGAGAAACAGGTACAATGCATGAAACCTTAAAATTGTTTGGATTAACATGAATACACACAATCTTATTCCACTCTGGAGTATATTGGGATATACTGGGAAATGTTAACTATTCATCCCTGAAACACTGACTTTGTGGTGAACCTGGTCAAACTGTCTTTACAGACCACACAGAGATTCCTAGTGGATTCACTGGGTGTTGGATTCAGACCCACGGGACTCAGGTGAAAAATTTTAAACAGCATCCAATAACTGCTCACTAGGTCACAACGACTGTATAAACCTTCCTGTTATCACAGTTTGATGCACCACTCCAACCAGGAGAGACAGGAACATATCTGGCTCAAGCTAAAGAGGAAAACGATAACATCCTTCAGTTATTGTTTTAACGAAACTCTTTCCAGTCTCAGTCACTGGTCTTTCAGTAGGAGGCAAGCACCCAATGAGTGAGGATAAGCATCATGTTAGGAATGCAAGGCACTTAATAAAAGGAAGACTAGCGTCTCTGAAGTGCAAAAAGACACTAACATTTGATTACCTGGGAAGACACTCCAGGGAGAAATTCACGACCACAGAAAATAGATTCCAAATTAAATCCAGTGCAATGCAAGCATTCAAAGTTAGATGCAAACTGTGTAAAATGAATTTTTCCTAAACAGTACTCT
Organism: Merops nubicus; assembly: GCF_000691845.1. Lineage (NCBI taxonomy): Eukaryota > Metazoa > Chordata > Aves > Coraciiformes > Meropidae > Merops > Merops nubicus. The sequence goes on from NW_008623948.1 coordinate 4,387, forward strand.
GACTTTCCCTTGCTTGAAGTTTGCTTCACCTGTTTACACCCAAGAAAAAGAAGCCAAAGCTGCTATCATTTGGAGCAGAACTCACTTTTTGTCTGCTTTCTGTTGCTGCAAACTATGGTGTAAGATACTAGCAAGTAAGTTGTAGACAAGAGGGAGAAAAGCCTCCAGTTTTACTCTTTCCACACTGCAGAGAAAACACAGATTTATAGAGAAGGACAAAAATAGTTTCAAGATCTGTAGAAAACAGCAATGAAAAAAATAAAATCTGATGGGACTGTTCAGTACATGTACTCCACATGGTCACTTGAGGCTGATTTGAGCGCTGCAGACAGCAAGACATACAGCTTTACAGCAAGGGCTACTATCTTGCTAGGTAAGTCCTTCAGTTTGCTGCATTGCTCCTCCTGACTCAACAGCAAGAGGGAGAGATTGCTATCAGAGAAGAGAGGCCCACAGATAATCACAGACATTATTCAGAGCTTCAGACATTTAGACCTTGAACTGAAAGCCCACTAAACTCACCAGGAGCCTTCCCATTGTTTCTAGTGGTCTTTAGATTTGGCACTAACCCAGTAAATTTTAGGGTGGGATTTCCTCTCTCCACATAAGCACTTAACAGATACCTTTTTCCTTTCATCAGAAAGGAACAGATGAAAAACCACTTATAAACGACTTTTTCGAGGATGGGAGGATAGAACATGTGTCCTGAAATAATTTAAATGTTATCGTCCCTCGCTTTTATTTATTAGAAGAGCATTTCTTCAGACTCTAATCATAACACTGAATTGCAGTGAGCTGGAAGAGGGAAGCGCATCTGGCAGATGCCTGTATAACTTACCATCCACTGTTGGTGGTCTCTACTGGAAAGCCTCACTGGAGCCCAACCTCACACAACCAGCATTCTGCCTCCTCCTGGTGGGAAAGAAGAGAGAGCAATCACTAAATCTGGCTAAAACGTCTTTGTTAGAATGACCTGCTTAATATGAGATTTATGACCTTTTTCGTAAGGAGGGGAGGAAGTAAGCAAGACCCTAAACCAGCCTTTTGACGAAGAATAGCTTACTCCTTGATTTATGCAGGTCTGGTCTGCTGGATCCCCTCTCTTGCTCACATGACACCCATCCACCCATTATCTTCTTGGCATGCTGCAATATTGCTATGTAAATACAGACCAGGGATTTATTCCTCACCTGCTTGCACGGCTTCAGTGGAGTAACCTGGCACTTCCCCATGATGCTGTCCAAGTCTGTTTTGTTGAGTGAGGGACCTCAGCTCATATGTAGGACAGAATATGACTAACGTGAAGCACAGAGTGAACAGGGTCCGTCAACAACGTGCAAACAGCCACGTCTAGAAATATATTTGAATATGGGTGTGCGCAACAGAAAATACCTGCTGTGACTGAATGTTGCTGTTTTTTCTACCTATTCACCCAGAAGAAATGATTATGAGGTAAAATGAAAAATCAGATTAAAACTTTTAATGAGATGATAACATTTCAGTGCTTTAGTAAACACTTTGAATATGCTTTCCAGTGTTGATGATACATGTACCCTCCAGCCTGACCTAACCCGCTGTGGAAGCCAACAGAAACCCATCCATTTGTTTCCATTAACACAAGTTAGGCCCCATGCATGTGCGTAATCAACTTTATCTCTAATCCCATCACCTGATGCCTTTACTTGTATACTCAAAAGGAAAAGTCAAAGAGGTGAAAATATTAGCAGTGTCATATTTTCAACCCAGCTCTAAAACCAGGACCCACTAGGCATGAATTTGCATGGATCGAGTGATAACACTGATTCTGCACCTCCAGAAAGACATAGCCCTGTGTCTCTGAGGCTGCAGGCATGCTGAGCACCACCACCCCACACCCCCCCTCCGACAAGTGGGATATAGCCGGCATTGCCACTCCCACAGACTTCAAAGGGTGTTACAGCATGAGCTTTCAAGCCAAAGGTGAATTAAAAAGAGGCCCTCATGTGGACATGTGCAGGCAGGAATCACATATGTGTCCACCCTACACCAGCTGAAGCAAAGATGAGTGTCAGGATCCAAAAAAACACTTGAGGAACAACAGAGAACAAATAGGGGAGGAGTCAGAAGGCAAGAAAAGGCATTTTCTCAAATGTGCAAGCTACTTCATCCCGATGAACAGTTCAGCCAGACATCTCACCAGGTCAGTAGTACGGGCTGACACCAGCCATTCCATTATAAGCAGAACATGGTATGTCTGGGACCAGTTAATGCTTTCCACTGCAGTTAAACCAGCTCGTCCAGGAAAAGCCTGTCAATTTAATCCTGCTTACAAAGCACCAAGGCTGTCATTTCTCACCTGTGCTACAGAACTACTAGTGTATATTCATGAACAGTGGTCTTATTACTAAGAATACACCTAATGTGTATTTCAGTGTAACAGGAGACAAGTTACAACAGCCCTATTAAAGGAAATCGCAGAGATCACAGAATCAACACATTCTGTTTAAAGGCAGCCACACTTAGACTTGATTGCACAACTGGAGACAAGTTTGTTATGTACCTCATCTTTTACAAACGCTCATATTTACTATTTTAAAACATAAGATAAAAGCCAGTCGTGCTTAGGCAAAGGAATAGGGGACAATATCAAATGGTAAACTAGGCATATTTATAGGTGTAAAGAGATTTAGAAGAAGAAGAGTTAGATAAAACAATCACTCAGTATGGGGCAAACACTGGGAACTGAAAGCAAGAAATGTTCAACAACTTCTAACATCAAATCTAACAATCACAGGTCTTAGTAGGTAAATGAAATTAAGTAAGCTTAAGAAGGGAACAACCACATTTTGTTTATTGCTAAAGAATGAATGGTTTACAACAGAACAATGCAAGATTGATCAGATAATTATTCATAAATGCTGATCATTCTGAGAGTAAGTACAATTTAGCCAGCTCATACCAAGGGAGCCATGCTGCATTTCAGCTAAACTGATCATTTTGAGAAAGCAAGACAAAGTGTCAGATAGATAGCATGCAGAAGGAAGACCAAATTGTTAGCAGTGAATTAGGGCCACAGGTTTAGGTGATGTAATACCTTCAGAATTTTTTCTTTTTTTTTAAAAAAAGCATTCTTGGATATTTCCACATGAAGGTTGTGTTTAGGAGAAATGGTTTATGGGCTTAAAAAGTAGTTATATACTGCAGTTATGTAGTTTTTGGGAAAAAAAAAAAGAAGATGACAAAGAGACATAATAAAAAAGGAACACAGACTGGAGCGTGTTAATGTCAGCAGTAGAGACATCCTGGGAAACTATTTTAAGAGATCAAGAGGAAAAATATTTAGAAAAGCATGAGTTGATTAAGAACAGGCAATGTGAGTATCTAGAAAAGGAGATCAAGCTGCCCTTGCTGGGATTCACTAGGAATAATGCCTTTTGGGTCGAACAGCATTGCACATTTGGAAGAGCAGTAATGTCTGCTGTCATCTCCACAGAAACTCTTACACATCCTGCACTAACTTATGGCTTTTTGTGTCCTGCACAGAACCTGCGACTTCCCAGCTCCTGCAGGAAGGAAATCACACACTAAAGAGCTTGATTCTGTGGCTAGAAAATCCCCTCTGAATTAAATCCAGAGAGCAAGAGGAATCTGCTTCAGAATGCCTTAATTCTCTTTGATGCACAGCCAAAGATCATTCTCCTCTTCATATTTCCAGCACATTTAGTCCTTGCCTGCTCAGTTCTGCATTTTTCACGTAAGTAGCCACTGTCAATGAGGGAAGGGCTGTGACTACTCCTGTTCAGACGTGGGTAGCACAACTGCAGAAGCATCATATCTGGTGCATGGGGAAGGAAAGTATATGCTTCATTTGCCTGCCAGCAGACATGCAAGTAGTTTATAGGTGAAAAGTAAGGTAATCTCATTCTTCTCAGATGAGGGTGAGCCATGAAAATCAATGCAGCTCCATTTATTTCAGTTCTGTCATGCCCACTTAGGGAGCAAAGACATGGCAAGCAACTGGCACAGGTAGACTGGAATAGTGAGCATGCATTAGCTAACGCCAGCTGGGGATCTTGACTAGTGTTAGGACCAGAGTAATGTTGCCTGGGTCATTTAAAATTTCAAAGCATTACAAGCTGAGAGCATAAGAGAATTTGGGGATCACTTCAAGATGTTATCCTGAGCACTTCCGTCTGGTGAAAGGGGTGGAAGGTCAGTGCGATGTCACTGGTGCCGACTCCAATGTCCAAACTTGGAAGTTTTTAAAAAAATGATATAAAAGCAATTCAGAAAAGTTTATCATTTTGATGAAGAGGAGACTGGCAAGGAAAAATGTGTCTCTTTGCCCAGTTATGGGAACCACGAGAAAGAAAGATCACCACAGTCTAGACACGCCCTCTCAATAAATCTCTCTTCTCACATGGATCCTAATAGATATTCTGCAGCAACTGTCATATCAGGACAGAGAAGACAGCACAGGAGGAATGGCATACTGAGAATCAGCTACTCACTGGTTAATGAGGGATGCCTCAACAGTGCACGTTAGCAAGGAGTCTCCTGCAGCACACTTGTGCCCAGCTGCACCTGAAGCTCAGGCACAAACCAGATTAATGGGTTCATATGGACTCTAGCCTTCTCCAGAACTCATCATTTTAGGGGGAACTGCAAGATTATATCCAAGAACCTCCAATCTTTCCTTTCAAACACCCTGTTGCACTCAACAGACACAGCATTGCTGCAGGGATCTCCTTTAAGCCACTCACTACTTTGTAACACTCTACCCTGCGTTCCTCTCATCTCCCCTTTTCTCAGAGGGTCAGTCCTGACCTTTTCATCACTCGTTTCACTGATGGCCTTTCTTACATCTCTCAAAATGAATGTATCAAACTCTCAGTAGCTGGAATATGTTTGCATATGACAGGAACTTTGGAGCCCACCCGAATCAATCAAGAATGATGCACACTTTTTGGAGATGAAAAGGATTAGGAAACAGAGGGCCTGATGCTGATGTGACTCAGTGGGCCCCTTGTGTATAGAAGAATGGGAGAAGGAGAGATGGTGTTCTTATGGAGAACAAGGACAGGTGGGGTCTGTATATTAGTGCTGCCATCTCAGATGCCTGTGGAGAAGAAACAATAAATACTAGATAAAGTGCTTTAAGGGTTAAGAACTTCAAGGGGATAGCCTGCTCAGTCTCAAAGAAGAGATAATAAAGACCCTGTAACACTAGATCCAGCCTCTATGTAAAGATAATCTACTCGATGGGGGCTTAATCCTAGCAAGGGCTCTATAAAGTCTGGGAAAAAAAAAAGGGGGGCTATAGTGTGAACCCTGAATAGTCTAATTGATCCCACAAGTAGAGTGCCTTTTTATATGTAAATATCCCATCCCTCTTCAACCTCTTGATCATTCAGGGTCTAATCAAGGAGTTTCCAAAAGACATCTGCTGTCAGTAGGAAAAGCCATCCCCTTGTTTATAGCTCTCCTCTCTCACCCAATATTTGAAGCTGTGATTCCACTCATGCTACTCTAGTCTCAAAAGCTAATGTTGCTGACATGGGCATCCTCTGATTGTGTCTCAGGCAAACAAGATGATGTCTACCCATCACTCCATGGGCCACGGCAGGTACAGTGGTTAGAGAGGCAAAGCTGAAAAGCACAGAATTCATGGGATTGCTTCAGGAAGTTAGTTACATCTGAGCATTTTCTTTTGCCTAAAGAGAGAGAAGCCAGTGTGGCAGAAGCTATTTTAAATGAAGGTCTCATACCCTCGCTTTGGCAGCTAGCCATCTCTGTTACAGGACTAAGAAGAATTACCTGAGGTACCAAGCCGACAGGCTTCTCAGGTACTGCATGTCCTCATTTAAGTTAGAACAGAACTAATTCTGTTCAATTATTTTACGTTTCAGCTAAAGCTCTTCTAACTGCACTTTCTGAAGTTAACGGCATATTTTCACAAACAGTGTCTGCTTCTAGCAATGTTAACGCTTGAAGTTTACAATTACTACTTAGGATTGGTGTGCAGAAAGGCTCTTGTTTATACTTGCTCCTGTGAAGACCAAGGTCAGTGCTAAATCTTGTGTAACACAACGCGAGTGCAGAAAGTAAAAGGCTGCACCTGTGGGGAGAAGTGGACAGGACAGGTGACCCTAAACTGGCCAACAAGGTATTCTATCCCATATACATCATATTCAATATAAAGCTGAGGGATCACAAGAGTTAAGTCTCCTCTTCTTCAATGTCCAGTGTCTGAGGAGGACTCCATCTGTTTTGCCTTCCCAATCCCTGTATTCTCAAATCCAGTTCCAGAATCCAGCTCCTGAAACCGATTTCCATCTGCCACTGGGTCCAGCCTGGGACTTCCTCAGTGCCTGCCCTGCAGCATCAGTGGTGACAGTGATGTCATTGCCACCAGAGAAGTTTGGTTTGATATTGGTTTTGTATATATTCATTTTAGTATTATTATTTTTGGTAAAGCTGGTTTAGTTTTGTTTTTTTGTTTGTTTGTTTTTTTGTTTTGTTTTGTTTTGTTTTTTCCCCAACTCATAAGTGTCTCTCCTTTAACCCCTGTCTTTCACCTTTGGGAGGGGAGAGGAGTTAATAGAGAGCAACTGTCATTCATCTGGTGGCCAGCCCAGACACTGAACCTTGACACTGGAAAACAGCATAATTCAGTTTACTATCCTCACTGTTTTGGTATTTTGGAGAAGACAAGAGGCAGAAAATGCTGCTGGTGGAAGAGGACAAAACACTGAGACGATGACAACTTCCTCCTAAACAATCCTGACCCAAGGAGTGATGAACGACCTCCAACAGCCAGGATCATTGCCAGAGAAGCAAGAAAGTCATGGCTAACGGTGATGTCGCCATGTCTCCAGCCTGCCCTACTGGTTAAGAAACATGCAAGATGCATGACAGGGTGCACAGGCAGCCATACAGCACATAGAGCTTTTCTGCTACAGTAGTCTCTTGGCATGGAGAGGAGAGGTGGAGGTGCTGTTCCCTGTCCAACACTAATCCCACAGACACCAGTGGGCTAGGAATTCCCTGGGCCTTCCAGGTAAGCTCCCCTTCTCAGAGACTGCTGACTCAGACTTGCTGATGGCCATCCAAACTTTCTCCTCATGAGGAAAGAGAAAGTCTGAAGACAGCTCTTTGCCTTCAGGGTGTCAGGAAGGTCAGGTGAAATGGGATGGGACAAGAAGGATTTCTTGCTAGAGGGAAACCACTTCAGTCGTTTCTTCCTGGCTTTTGCTCACTTTTCAGCTGTTTTCACATCTTCTTTTATGCTGGAGAAAGGGGTAAGCTTGGGGAAATAAAAAGCTCCAGAGACATATCTGGAAGCAGGAGTGAGAGTCAGTCCCCTCTCCTGTGCTCACTGTCTGCATAGCAGAAGACAACAAAATCAACGGAAGTAAAGTTAGCACATTCTGCACAACATAGTCTGATGTAAAGCTCATTGATGATTGGTGACATTAATTAGACTTTTGCCTTGGTTCTTTCCAACAGCTTAGACGGCAAAGCCAATGAAAAGTATCTAGAAAAATATTGACTTTACCCATTCTGTGGAAACAGAACAGCAGAACAGCAAAAGCAGCAGATGTGATTGACCAAACAGCCTCTGCTCTTCTGCAGAGGTCTCACAGCATATCCTTGTTACTTGAATTCTAGATATATGTGCTTTTCTTACAAATTGCATTATTACTGTGTATTTCCTTGTCTGAAAAATTTCCTTCACTCAGATGAAAACAAAATCAATGCTCTAGCTGATGCTTGGAATGATGTGGCCCCAACACACAAACACACACATCTGTTGTCAGAACTTTTCTGCCTTTCTTTTTCTTCCTTTTAATACAAGTCTGGAATCCACTGAGTGTTCTTCAAGTTTAAGCTCCAAACATTTCAAACAGCACAAAAGGTATGACAAGATGAAAGAAAATGTCCACAAATAGACAGCTAGACAACTAGTTAGCAGCTGTCTGCTTTTCGTCATTTTTTTTTCCCTGCAGGGGAAAAAAAAAAAAAAAAAAAACCTTTCTTTTTCAATCTTGAAGGAGCTGACTGCAGATTCTTTTGTGCTGGCAAGAATCCAACCCTGTTTAGCGGTGGAAGAGGGGGAGGAGGTGAACTCCTTGTGATGCCATGTGTAACCCTGAACCTGAGAATGAATTGTCTTACCCAGTGTGCGTAGATTTGCAACAGTTTAAATAGCATTGCTCATTTTCCATCTTTTGTATTGTACTGATCACAATTTAATGAGATTTTGGCGTTCTATCAGGTCAGAGCATTTATGTAGAAAAAGGAACCAAAAAGAGCAGGTTTTGATTATAAATGTGTAGGGGCTTGTGGGAACTGGTTTAAATATTTCAGATCTTGAGCAAGCATGGAGCCTGACATTGAAGCTACCCCAGACAAATCTGGCTGTGGAGAGGAGTGGTAACACTCAAATCCTTGATTTTAATTACTACTGTTGTTTGCAAGTGTTTTTCTTCTGTCATTTCTGTTCTCCTTCTCCCTGTAAGCAGATGATCAGCAGGCAACATGGACTCCTGTCTAACTTGCTGATTTAATTTGGAAACCTGAGCATCCAACACATATATGAAACACAAGCTGCAGTTGGACTCTCCTCCAAATCTTTACTGCTCACTCAGAGAATTCACTTACTCCCTTTGAGAGGCTTTGTGTGAGGGTGAGAAACTTTCCCTCCTCACCTCCTTCTGGGTCTTTTTGTGTGTACATAAATGAATGTGTGTGTGCGTGTGTGTGTGTGTGCCTGCATGCACAGGAGTCAGCATGCCAGACAGCATTCCACAGCAGATGTTAATTCCTCTTTCCTGCCTTTATTTGCACATTTAGCACGAGTTTCATTCCTCCAGTACCTGCTGAGAGGAGGTACTGTCCAAGGCTGGGTTACAGAAGATGGGTGGACGGAACCTCCCTTGTCTGGATGAATCATACTTAACAAGGCATGGCAAACTTTCCCTCCCTCTGAAATAAACTTGTATGACAACACTTAACTCTTCAGCTCGCTCCGTGGACAGAATCCAGACCATTTTGGTTCTTCTTCCTTTCCCACCCATTGTCTTCCTCATGCTTTTAGTTTGTAAGTTCTGCAAGACAGAGCCTTTATTACTGTGTTTGTATACCTGCTACAAAAGGAATAGTGGAATGGGACACTGACTTCAATTAGCATTTAGATCAGCTTCCATACAAATAATTATACAATCATAGAATCATTGAGGTTGGAAAAGACCTCTCAGACCATCAAGTCTACCATCACACAACACTACCATGAGCGCTGAACCATGTCCCAAAGTGCCATATCTACACTTTTTTGAACACCTCCAGGGCTGGTGCCCCTCCCCCCTCCCTGGCCAGCCTGTTCCAGTGCCTCACTACTCTTTCAGTAAAAAAATTCTTCCAAACATCCAATCTAAACCTCCCCTGGTGCAACTTGAGTCCATTTCATCTTGTCCTGTCTCTAGTAACCTGGGAGATCAACCCCCAGCTCACTACAACCTTCTTTCAGTTAATTGTAGACAGCAATAAAGTCTCCCCTCAGCCTCCTCTTCTCCAGACTAAACAATCCCAGTTCCCTCAGCCACTCCTCATACAAAATTTTCCCCAGACTCTTCATCAGCTTTGTTGCCCTTCTGTGGACACACTTCAGCACCTCAACGTCCTTGTTGTACTCATCATCCCAAAACTGGACACAGTACTCAAGCTGTGGCTTCACCAGTGCCGAGGCCAGGGGAACAATCACCTCCCTGCTGCTGCTGGCCACCCTATTTTTGACACAGGCCAGGATGCCGTTGCCCTTCTTGGCCACCTGGGCACACTGCTAGCTCATGTTCAGCCAACTGACCACCAACACCCGCAGGTGCTTTTCCACCAGGCAGCTCCTCCTCAATCCTTAATCTATTTATTAATAGATAAATAGGTCACCTTAACCCCTGATTTCAGTGGCTTGACAGAGGTGTTCCAGGTTCAGCCTTATCCAAATGGTACTTGGGGCACCACTGGCCAGAGAGGCCATATTGTTTTGCATCTTACTTCAGCGGTGGGACATACTCTCCTTATCCTAAGCATGAATAAACCTGAATCCTAAGCCTGGATTTCAGGTAGCAGTATGGTTTTACACTGCATGCTTTGCTTCATGCCAGCTCAGCAACAGTTGCCATATCTAGCAGTGAGGCTATTTGAAAGCTAAACAATAGCTCTTCTTGTTTGGCTACAGATTTCATGTCCAACTGCTTCACTTTCGTTCAGCCAAAAAACTATTGGGATTTTTCTCCAGTGGGCCTGCATAAACTTCATTGCTCTTAACAACTAGTGACATGCCTCTCTGGAGAAAGTGTAATGGTCAGGTTGAAGGTTACAGCTGTTACTCACAAGACTGAACCACAGAGAATACTCAAAAGGGCAACCCCTTAAGAGTGGTAAATTCCCGCAGTTATGTTACAGGCAACTGCACGGCTACGCCTTGCCACCTCATCCTTTCCTGGAAATACTTAAACCTCCAAAATTCTTGAATCACTGAAGACAGTCTAAAGCAGAGAAGGCAACAAAGCACCCAACTTTCATTAGGCAGGAGTCCTGGTTGGCTTTGTCAAGGTACCTCTGCAAATATCCACTGCTTGGAGGGCTCCTGAGCCTGGTGCTCTTACTTGAAGACCTCAGGGGATGTAAATAAGACACATTAACAGAAGCTGAAGGCCTGCTTTTCTATCACTTACTGCAGTTCCTGAACTAGGGAACATAAACACTAAGAGGTCCTTATATTTACTAGGGAAGCCATGAGCCCAAGGCAAAGTCTGATACAGAAGTGAGGCTCAGAGGCACATACAGGTGGGGTCACCAGAAAAAAAAAAATCTGGCTTAACCCCTTGCCTTTTCACCAGTTTAAGAGGTATGGCCTCTTGGGATGTTACTAGCATCTTTCTAGCACTGCTTAAGCATGCGTGATAGAATCAGCCATGGAGGACTGGGGAATCAGGCCAGGAGCGAGGAGAAGGTTAAAAGGACTGTGCAAATAAAAACCCTCTTTCAGCACAGAGAACATCACAGTTCAAGGCCAAAAGCTTCCCTCTGTTGTTCTGGAACTAATTTCAAACATGAATCAGAGGCCTAACATGGAGAGGTTACTGTCAATAACCCCTCTCTGAGAGTGCCTTGTTTAATGGGATGTTTAACTGGATGATATGAGAATGAATTCATAAGCCAGTGACAGAAAAGTTTTATTGCTTTCTTTTTTTTCTCAACAAGGAAGGAACAAAGGAAAAGAAGGAGACTGAACAGACACCGAAGGACAAGAAAAGAACTAGATGGACAATAAGAAAAAGAGACGTAAGTGATGTGGATGTGCACGCAATAAAAAGCACTTTACCTAAAATCAGTGGGATCAGCTTCACCATAAGGAAGGTGTGTGCTGCTAATAGTGGAGACTCCTGGTGTGCAAGGGAGAGGGATTTAGGACCCCAGCACTGGGAAAGCCCAGCACACAACTGCAAGGCTTGGAAAGTCACCCTTCCCACTGCCGCCCAGCCAGCCAGCAGCCAGATTCCACCAGGAAGGACTGGGGCCACTGTAACTCACTCAGTATAACAAGACCCTCCTCTGTACCGTTTTTATCCTCCAGAGCAGACCCAAGTCTCTGCAGTTTCAGGCCACCAAAACATTTCTCCACAGTAGTCCCTTTTCAATCCTGTCATCATCAACACACAGTACACTACAGATTCAAAATCTCAGGCCTGGATCTGGAACAGATGTTTGCTATCTATTTCCTGTGCAGGCACATAGCTCCCACTGATACCAAGGAATGAGGAGCTCAAATACCTCTGTGGAGCTGAGCCTTGAAGTGCAAGACAAACACATGGGAAGGAAAAGGCACAGAAAGAGCTGCTTTGCAGCCTCCAGGCAGCTCTAAATTAGACGAAGGCACTGGTCCAACTCTGAGCCAGCTACTTGGAGACGCTTCAGCAGCCCACATCTGTGCTACGGAGCCTCACTGAGGACATCCACAAAGAGCTCCCAAGACCCAATGTTCAAGCAAAATGCATGTTGCTGCAGAGCATCAGGACACAGTGTCTGAAATTTCCCTGGCTTTTTTTGGGTTGTTTTTTTGTGTCGGTGTTTTTTGTTGGTGGTGGTTTTGGGGGTTTTTTTTGGGTTTTTGTGTGTTAGGCCCTTCATGGAGCTGTTACAAAGAGGCCTGCTAGGCATGGAAGTCTCACTGCTTTGTGTAGGCATGGTGGAAGGAGGAAACAGGACACTTCAAGTATTTATTTTAAAAGTCTATCATGCATTTGGATGGCTGCTAAGTGCCAAAATTAATCATGCTAGTGGAAGAAGCATGGAAGCAGAACAGGCAAAATATAGAGTGCAAGTAAATGGGGAGGAGCCTGGAATGACAAGCAGAAAAGGTAGCTCTACAAAGCAGAGGGATTTCAGTGGCTGTACATGCTGCAACCTCTTAACAAGCATATTATGGCTCCTGAAGCCTTTTAAACAACATAACATGACTCAAAAGTTTAGGAGTATGGCATGGCATGTCCAGTATATTCTCTCCTGTAGCCAGATATTGCATGCCACTCTTCTAAATTGAGAGGAAGAGAATTACAGTCAAAGAGGGGAAAAAAAAATGCTCCTTTTAATCACCATATCCTTTGAGGAGTTTTTGTGTCCTCTTTGTATAATAACACAGAGTGACAGACAATTGCCAGATCCCCCAGCTGATAGTTAGACTGTCCAGTGTTCCAGGACTATAAGCTCCCTATTTTCTCTGACCTCTTCTACAGATGCACTTTTATAAACAGTGATAATTGCATCAGTGCCATTACCTTTGGATGGAGCTGCCTGCAAAGTGAAAGCATCAGTAGCCAAAAGCAACATAATCAGTTGTTCACATTACTTATAGAATATATGTGGTTTGTCTGTAGAGAAATTATGGTGGTGGACAGGACTGACCAATGAAAGTACAGAAGAAACAATGTATATGAGGCATTTGCCTCGGGATGAGGCAGTATAGCATTATCTGAAACATACTGCACTCAGAAATCATCCCTCCCTGCTATTTGGTGTCCTTCAAGAGCTGAATCCCACCCACAAGGCACTTAATGGACTTTTACAAGGGGCTTCATTAAGTAAGGTTTTGAGAAGTCTAAAACACTTAGTGCAGGCCCAGGTAAGTGAAGAGATTAAATTATACTTTGCTAAGCTATCTTTTACCCATGTATGTTCCCAAGTTAACTGTCTTTTACCCAAGCCATCTTTTTACCCAGGTATAAATTGCAATGGGTGCAAACTGCAAACTGTACTGCTTTGGGAGGACGACAAAAAAAGGGGTAATCATGACAAATTATACTTTTTTCAAGTTATCATCATCTTGCCTTGTCTCTGTCAAATTGTTCCTCAAACACAGCAGTCTGCAAAGCCACCTGATTCCTCTTCTTGGTTTTTGTGGTTTTTTTTTCCTTCCTCCCTTTGTACTATTTATACTTCTTGGATAAAACGTGCACTTTTGCATATCTCAGCCATTTCAAGGGCTGAGATGATGAACTGCACTGTTTAGCCCTTTCCATCACAGTGTCACTAGTGGTCATGTCCCTGATTATCTTTAAGGACAATGCATTCAATAATCGCTTCAATCCAAATCTGTCTATAATTATGATCAAGGATGATATACTAAGTTATATATGTGAAGGAATGGTTCATTTTTCAAGCCTACATGTTGTTTTCCTAATTCTTTGTAGCTGTAACATAACCTTGGTCTGCAACTTCACCAAAGAGTGAATGTGACTTTTCCC
>NW_008623948.1:18201-41502 GCF_000691845.1 Merops nubicus
ATTTCATCTCTCTTTAAAAGAAGGAAAAAAAAAAAAAAGAAGAACAAACCAGCCTTACACACACTTTAGTTCTAGTCCACTTTTACCATCTCAGGACTGTTGGTCTTCTCCTGGGCTTTAGACAAAATAAATCCAGTTCCCCATAAAACCCATTCAGTATCTGGTATGGACTTGTGGGTGGTGAAAGAGAAATCTGATCTGAAAAGAAAAGCTCCACTCCATAAGCTAATTCAGTGCTCAGGACTCCTTCAGTGCTTTAGGAAAGCAGGTAGAGCTCCGTTATTGCCTGCTTGGACCTTTAACATTTCTTTTCTGCTCCTTGCCTCTGCTGGGAGCAATTTCACTGCAATTACTGAAACGAAGCCCCTGAATTCCACTCTGTAGCTATTCACATGACCCTCAGTGCTTTGGACTTGATTTTTCTCCAGTTTTCTCCACAACAGGAATAGTTGTGAGCAAATTTTCCTCAGCCAGTTGCTTCAGGTTTCTATTAAAACCTTTTGGTACTTGCAACACTTCTCAAAACCTTTAAAAAACAAACCTTGCATTGGAATTATTCAATCAAATGGTATTAAAAGCACAGATTATGCTTTAGAAACCACTTACAAAGAAGGTTTTTACAGATCAGTAAGGACACTAGTGAGGAGGGGCCCCTGATATGAATGGAAACGTTTGTTTCAATCCTCATTTATCTCAAGGCCCGGGTGCTTTCTGGACAGTGAAACATTCTTCTCTTCCCTGTGCTTGGAAAAGTGAGGATCGAGTTGCGAGACAGTGCCCTTGAATGCTCAAGTAAGGAATTTGCTAAGTGGCCTCCTCAGCCAACACAGCTCCCATGTTAACGGTGGCTTCCTAATTCCCTCTGCCCTCAGCAGCAGGATACCCATCTGTTGTTATCTGAAGGCATCACCACCAACTGAGACCCCACAGTATACCAAGCCACGGAATCAAGACCACTTCCCACAGCAAAATGTTTGCCATTTCTCCACCACCTTGAAATTTTAACCAAGCCTTGATAAGGATATAAAATTCAGGTTTCTAAAGGTCCCAGTGTTCTTAATCTTTTCAGTGCTGCTCAGGGATCTCTGTAACTGGACGTGTGTATGGGACTGCCCCAGCCTGTCTGGATTCCACACACCTCTGCAATATAAATATTCATTAAAGAATAATGAGTTACTATTGCCACTGAGTTCAGCAATTATGGTTATCTGGAATCCACCTCTATTTAAGAAAGACGTGAGAAAACATTGGAATATTTGAGTTTTCTTATAAAGAAGCATTAGATGGATTAAATCTACTTTTGCCTAAGTAATACATTCAGTGCAAATGTGGGATCCCACTGGGATCAGCAGTGAAGCTCTTTAAGAGAAGCACAATCCAGTCCTTGGTGAGACAGTGACCTGAAACCAAAACTGCAGCCCGAGTCTCAAAATCAACCTTTGTTGATGGCAGTGGAAGTTTGGCCAGAGTAAAGAATGCAGTATTTGTCCTGTGTCCTGCACAGCTAACCTCAAGCTTCTCTTCTTCCTGCCATCCAAAGCTTCTTGGGATTAGTCAGGACTGATATTGATCTATGAACATCTTAAAAGTACTGTACATAGCTCCCAGGCTGAAGACTAAACATTGCTGCGTAAAACAGAATTTGGCAGTGATTCTATAGGATGAACCCAATCAGAGCACACAGATTACAATACATGGTAAAGGCATGGAGTTGAAAAGAAAAAAGGACTTGTTCTACAGCATTGCATAATATATTCTGGAGAAACTAGAAAACCTTTCAGAGTAGCTGTGACGGAGGGAAATGAACCATTTGTTCCCATGTGAAATAAACAAAAGAAGGAAATGCTCCAGTCTGTCTCCAAACTAGGAAAGGAATGGTGGTAGAGAAGTCACCAGAGACTGAACCAAGCTTTTCACTTGTCCAGTTCCTGAGTGTAGCTGTGTTTGAAGTGTAAGAAAGATCACTGCACAGGCACATATCACCTCGTCCCCTGATCAGTCCTGGTGAGCCACAGACTTCTGCAAAGGAATGCAGCCTTTAGCAGACATCACTAGATGCCTACAGTATAGCACCAGAGAATACAGCTGCTCTATTTTTGAGTCCTGGTGTACCACTTGATAAAGGGAAAATAAAAGCAACCCCATATAGCTCCAAATCACCTGTACTGCTCTCTAAGTGAGCAAGAAAAGGTTAGTCCAGACACTTGCAAGAGTTTCCCAGAGCAAGGTCTGTGGGGAAAAAAAAAAAAAAAAAGCCACACAATCAAATTCAGGGAGAATGGGAAAATCTGCAATTTGGAAGAAGGACAGAACTCTGTATGATGTTGACTGTGAAATACTCAACTCAGCCATTCATCTCTTTCGTGCTTACGTGTTTGGGCTTTTTTTTTGTCACTAAAGCTTACTTCTTGGATTTTGTTTATTGATGTCAAGTAACTCAATCAAGAAAGAGTGAACAAAACTTACTGCTGGTACCAGCTGACAACAGTGTAAGTTCTCCACATCACCACTCTCCTTTTAAAGCTTAAAGTTAGGGATGGTTCCAATCTTTTGATGCCTGTGAGAAAACTGTTAACTTGAACTTGAGAGTATGAAGTAAAGCCAAGCAACCACCTTGTCCAGGTTTGTTGCCTTTGTAGTGGACCTCTCAAAATTTTATATTTCCCATTTAAGACACACAGAAATGCCAGCACTCCTTCCCTTTCCAAGCAGAACCCAAACAAGGTTCTTGTTTAAGTAATATGACCATGAGTCAGTTTGCAGCTGTGATCACACTGCCTTTCTGTGGACACCTTACTAAATATTTAGGAGATAAATTGCCCATTCTTTTAAACAGCCTTACATTCACAGTCAGTGAATTAATGCAGATGAACAATGTTTGGAACTGATCCATCCATTCTAATTCACATTTCTTCAGTCCACTTCTCAGTGAGGAGACCAAAAAAGCTCAGCTAAACCACTGAGCATCTCCAAAGAGTCATACCTGGAGCCCTTGTGAGTGACACCATGCAATCTCATCATCTGTTCTGTTGCAGATGGACAGAACTCCATCTTAGCTTTCCCCTACAGACTTCTCCTTGTGGGGAGGCTGCTCCAGAAATCCCTCAAGTGATTAAAGATCTTATTTCCAGGAAAAAAAAATAACCTCTACAGACAGCATATAACAATTTCTTCCTATCACAGCTCTGTTCTTTACTAAAAATTTTCTTTCCCAACTCCTTCCCCTCACCCTAGTATACTTATAATCCAATAGTAATGTTCCCTCTCATTTATCATCCTGTTGAGATGAGCATAGTTTCTTAAGCTTTTGTTCTTAAAACAAACTGCACATCCAGAGCTGTACACAGGTACATATAGTTGTGGTCTCACTACTACCTGGTTGTACAACACTAAACTGCTAGAAATATATCTTCTCATGATCCCTGAAGCACACCTGAGGGCTCTCTTTAGCCCTTGGTTATGCTGCAGCAGTTTACTGAACTGGGAATTGCACTTTATAGGTTCCTGTGTGAGACAAAGGAATAAGATAAACACATTTCAGTGGCTGGGAAAATCAGACCCCTCTTGACCTTGCTTTTTCAGTCTGAGCATAAGGACTGTTCTGCTTGCCTAAATTCCCGTATTTTTCCTCCTTTCACAAGGAAATAGTGAAGTTTAGGCAGTTGAGAGAGGCATTTGAAGGAGGAACAATCACAAGAGGGTTTCATGTTGCAGCGGCTTCCTGAGTGAGAGAAGACAGGCATGGGAAATAATAACTCTACTCCAACGTCAGGACTGAGAAGACTTCTATTTCCAATTTAAATGTAATTTTAAGAGCTGTTTGTAGCAGCAATGGTTCACTTCAAGAACCTAGAGGCTTAGTATACAAACTGCGCAGTCCACAGAAAGGTTCCCATCAATTTTAGGGTGGTGTGCCTTACAAGTGTATGCTTTTATGTTGTAATCAGGAACAAAGGAGCACTTTAAAAATGCTGGTGTTCTGCCATATTCATAGGGTCCTTCTTCCTGCATCCTTCAGTTCTTGCACTTGGCTGTTCAGGCAACTTCAAAAACTGCTCATTTGCAGTTTGTGATGCTTGGTTTCCTTCAGGGAGAGGGAAAAAGAAACTTGTCGGGAGATCTTAGAAACATGGGAAGAAGGGGAGATCTGTAATTCTGGGTTTTAACATTCTTAGGCTGACTCACAATAAATAAAGAAAACGTTAATGGCCAAGTACTAAAATTACAGACTACCGTCACATGCAGCACACTATGATTTGACATACCATAATTCCTGCAGCCCTCGCTAGGTAAACATGTGGTCATCATACTTCCTCACATAATGTTTACAAATCCTCATTGGTGATTTTCACAGTGATTAATTAGGTTGAATAATCAGATGGACTAAAAAGGAAAGGATTTTTATTCTGGAAGGACAACTCATTGGCCAAAAAGAAGGAGAAGATTAAACACAAACACTGTGCAGGCTTTTCAGATCTGAGTGTCAACAAAGTTCTTCTAAATTAATTCAGCAGTAGAAAAGAAAGATATGCAGTTCTGAGAATATGATGACTCTAAAAAGAGTTTGCAAGGAATCCAGTCTGGAGAGTGGAGAACTCTCCAAGCCTAAGGGTGGTAAATTTTGACTCCACTCTTGTCCTAGTTTTGCCCATGTACAGTAGAATTCACTTAGTTTCCATAAAATACCAAGTAGCTGAAGCAACATTCACAGCACATACTTCCAAAATACTTAAAGCACAGCAGGCTTTCTGAGCTGTAAATCTAGTAGACACAAACTCTAAATGTAGATGTCATTCCTCCACTATACCAATGCTCCGAGTAATCGAGGACTGCAACCAGCAAATGTTCAGAAAAGGTACAAATAGGAAATGCTGTATGTTTTTACTCTTAGCATTAGAGCTGCAAAATCCATATACGTGGACGCAGAGTGTGAGTCTGTGTTTCTGTGTCTTTGCAGCTGCATGAAAACCCTGGTTTTCTCAAAGAGCCACCCAAGGGGATAACTTACTTTTTCTTCAAACATTTTTCTCTGTTTTTATTACTACAGGGGAAGTGCTGCAGGACTTATTTAGGGAGTGATAGTGGATGACAGATTAAATATGAGTTCACAGTAAGAGACTGTAGCACAAAGAGGCAAATCTCATACTGGTATGTGGAGCAGAATTATTTGCAAGACTACAGAGGTAATAATTTCTCTGTACACAGCCCTGGTAAGGCCCCTCTTGGAAAACTGTGATCAGTTTTGGGCAACTCAGTATAAAGATGATGGCAATAAAATAGAGTGAATACAATAACAGTGATAAAGATAAGTGGGCTGGAAGGCATGATGTATGAGTAAAAGGTAAGGGAACCTAACTTACTAAACATAGCTGAAATATGGAGAAAAAGGCAAGGGGAGGAAGCACATGACAACGCCACAGCATTCCTAGGTGGGTGGGAAACTTGACTGCCTCTGTAGATACGTTTCAGAGACAGTCAACAAAAAAATCACATTTTTCACGGAAAATATCAAAATAAATGCTAAGAGTTCTCTTGCTCCTCCCCATCTTATACATGTATTTTGGTTGTGGGAGGGAAGAAAGTCCATTGAGGAAAAAAAAGAAGGGAAAAAAAAGCAATATTTTTGAAAGAAAATAGCATTTTTCGACTATACATACACACACAAACCACCTCCACATACATACATGTTCTCACACACATGCACATGTTGTCCCCAAGAAAAAACTTCAATGGAGCATTACTAGCCAGCTCTAATTAAAGGCTGATGTTCAAACTTCTGTCTGTTCTTTAAAAAATTAGATTTTAAGGGATAACTTAATCACATTCTGGCCCACTGTTCACGTAATCACTCTCATCTCAGCAGAGAGATGTCCATCATCATAAAAGGGCAGCACTATGTTTGCAAAGGCTTCTTTCTGGATGAGTTGGATGATCTCCATCTGGACTGGTGATCAGAGAAGAGCAGCTGGCTTTGCTCCAAAATAAGAGGAGCTCTTAGATTTCAAACTGCTGAAGGTATCTCCAAGCACTCAGGCCAACACCATTAATAACAGGCTGAGGGTGGAGGTAGCAAGTGGAGCCAGAGCAGAAGATGACTGTCAAAGTTAGCAGTCTATAGTTAAGATGAAGCTGGGTTGGAGCTGGGAAAGAGGATGGGGGGTAATAAAAATACTTTTTGGTATTGTTCTTTCCCACTCATAGCTCTGGATTAGTTCAGCTGCACACTGGTAATCAATACATGAAACTGTCCTCTGAAGACCATCTGGTTTATGATGTTGTTTGCATAATCCTTCCACCAGCCTGTCTGTTTCCTGGCAATTTGTGAGTTTCCTTCAACTTTCTAATAACTTTCATGGAAAATAAAAAAAAAAGACACTAGAAACAAATGAACTGTTTAACCAATTTCTTCCTTCCCCTCTCCCTCCCTTACTTTTTCCAGGACATCTAAGAAAGCTGGAGCCTCTAACTTTGACTCAACAACATCTTCCTTCTTCCAACTATCTTGCTTTTGATTGGCAGTGTGTCCTGCTTACAAATCTTTCACAAAAAAATAGCGTCTGCTTTTCAAATCTTCAACTCCAAAAACAAGTCAGCTTTTGAGTCTATTAGAATGCATTTATTTTCATTGTATATGCTTATAAGTTATTCTGGCCATCTTTCCAGAAGAATGAAGAATTATAACTTTCTTCTTCACTCTTTTTTGCTCATGAAAACATATTTTTCATTGTCATTAATCAAGACCTCATCTCTAAAACAAATAGGCTTCTCATTCACTTTCTTCCCTGCTTTCTTGCCTAACACTTAGAATAGAATTTCATTCGTTATTTTAGAGTGGGAAAGATGGCAAAAGACAGACACTGTCATATTTTTTAAAAAAAATTAACTGCTTGGTCCTCGTGAAGTCAACAGAATGCGTTCACTGTACGGTGCACTGTGATTAACCAGGAGCCTGACATATATGAGCTACGGAAGCACTGGGAACCCTGGAGCAAAATCTCATGCTGTTACAGCATTCTGAGCCGTGTGCCAATATCCCAGCGTCAGCTGTCATCTGCAGCACCAGTGCCCTGACTTTCACAGGGGCTGTTCAGCAGTGTAAGTAGTGTAGGCACCTTACCACTTCTGAGAGAAACTGAGCAATGGTTTCATAGCAGGATGAGTCCCAGAGTGTTCCTTGTGAAATTACATACTTCTAACCTGAAAAAAAAACAGAAATGAGAGGTCAATGTATTTTCCTGCAATAGTTAGAGTTGTTTTTATTTACCCAAAAGGAGCGAAGATAAGAGAAAATGTTGCCACCCATACACATTGTGGAAGGGAACTACAGCAGATTCACTTGCAGGGTGGAAGCTCTGTGTAGGATACCTGTCATTTCCATGAGGATTCTCGCTTCTCACAGTGTCATCCGATGAGAAGAGGAGCTGCTAATGCTGGGTGAAAAGCAAACAGCCAAAAGAGAGATTCTGCCTGCATCCACATAGGATGAGAAACACTGAAACACTTACCTTTGCACATACACAGAACATTCACATTAGTGCTCTTACCAAAGCTGAGATGTTCTAGGCCTGTAAAAACTGTATCCTAGAGAGATCTGAGTCTCTATCTGGAGTTCAAATCCAACTGCCATTTATTCTATAATGTGCTCAACCAAACTTCTTATTCTCTTTCAGACACCTACATCTGATGTGTGGACATCCACCAAATTGCATCTGTTTTGGGTACACATTTGCTTTACACTTGCTGCTAAATGAAGCCTTACTTGTGTTAAAATTTGATCACTCACCCACTGCAATTCCACAAAGGCCGAATTTGGTTTAAAAAAAATTTAAAAGCCAGAGAAGGACACATGTCTGATGTGAATTCAACTAAGAACCTCCACCTCAGCTAGTTTTGGATACAACTTATATCAAAAGTTGTAATAGATAATTCAGATGTTGCCAGGCAAAGTATGCACTCCTTAATCAAGGAGCATTTCCCCTTTTCAACTCCTAATGGTAACCAACCACTTACATTACTAAGAGAGCTTCTCACCTTAAAAATCTTTCATATTGATTCCCTTTCAGTAGAACGAAAAATTAAACTCTCCAACACTGTCAACACTGAGTCTGAAAATGCAGAAGTCAGAACTTTGTTTGAAGGGAATAGTTTCCATTCCTCCAGTAGTGTGGATGCAGCTTGAACTCCTGCACTGACACTTTACTGAATTTCTCCATTTGGTTTGCATATTTAGTTCAGGCACATACCAAACATGGATGCTCAGGACCATCATCACATGCTTATCTGGAAGTCCAGCACTGGTGCTGACAGCATGTACAAAGCTTGACATGCAGCCTAATATCAACACCCTTTTAGGTATCACACACTTCCTTGCCATCCAAAACTATGACTTAGCAGAAAACATCCCAAGTCAAATGTTCTGAGAATCCCACTTACAACCCAAAACACTCACATAGCTCCTTCCAGCCACTGGGAGAAAAACAAACCAAAACACCTCTCTCTAGTAACCACAGTAATCACTTTGAGAGAAACATATGTGGTGGGCACAGAACATTTTGAAGTCACGGGCCCATTAGCATTCAGGTCAGGATCAAGGTCATTAGGCAGCGCTCCAGCCTGGGTAGCACTATGGAGGTTGCATGCCTCAGGGAGTATCTACATAATGAGGTGCCCTGGCTATGGAGGGGATGTGCACCTGCTACTTTGGACCACGTGATGGGCAACATGTAGAAGCAGCACAATCACAGCTACCTAATTCCTCTCTTTTCCTAGAGCTGCAGGCGACACCCACAATGATGGACTTTCTGTTTTAACCCACATGTGGGCAAGGATAATGAAAGATGTCTTTTCTCTGTTCTCCTTCAGAGTCTAGCTGCAAAGTAATGGCCAGGCACAAGTCTGAGCTTACAGATTTAGAGATGCCTGGGAGGAGGAGCAGGTGAGCGGGACAAGGGATCCCTAAAAACCTCCAAGATGGACATAAACATTCCTGTATGGGGATGCCAGTCATCAGATGGGTGAAGCTTGGCACCACATCTGATTTCATCTTCAGGCTGAGTAGATCTAAGGAAGGAAAGGAAGTTGCAGCTGTAGACACAATGAAGCAAAAGCATTTCTCCCAGGGATACCTCCATAAAGACCACAACAAAAAATTATGTATGAGGAAAAAACGACACAGTGTCCTGGAACAGTTGATACCCTTTGATACGAAACAAGATCCTGTCAAATTTGTTTACTAACATACCCTGTATGAGGAGGCAGCAAACGGATGTGGATAAGGAACATTGTCCTTTCTCCTCTACCACATAGCCCCATGGGTAAGAGAAAGAAATTCATGCAGTGAAACAGCAACAAATGGGGACTCAGCAAGAGTCACTGGCTGTGCTATTCAAGAAGCTGTGCTGTGGGGAAGTGCAATGTTAATGCTGCTGCCATTTCCCCTTGAAAGCCTGTGTTGTTAGGGCTGCCCAAAGAGAACACAGTTTTTGCAAAAGTCTCAGTTCTCCCCAGTTAAAAGCCTTTCATTTTTTATGGCTACAGGCATCCAAAACTCAATTCTTTCATGTCCTCAGTTTGAGAAGGAGTAATTTTGCACAGTTTACACAAATGCACCACATTCTTTCCTCCTGCTTAAAAGGGCTGCAGGGCTATTCACTTCCCCAAAAATTCATTAGTCAATGGCCCTATAATCTAGCCTACACTGAATGAAACCAGATCACATCAACTCATTTCCAAGCTGGTAAGATGGAAACTACTGCAGACTTGGAATGACAGCCAAAGCTGAAACCTTTTGTCTGCAAGAATTTCCAGACATCAGTCAGACACCAGACTTCACACTGAACTTGCCACCTTTATTGAAGAGGGCTTCTTTCTATGGAAGCAGCAAAGGAGACTTGTGGATTGAGGAAGGAGACCCCAAATGTAACCCTGCAAGGGAATAATATTAATCATCAGCACAATCTGGTTTCCCTGAGAAATTATAATGCAAATTTCTTCATCAGTGAGACTCCAGTTCCTTGAAAAGAAAAGGCTTACCACTCCTTTTGCTGAAGTCACCAGCCACTGCCATTGACCTCAATGGCAAGTTGAGGATCACTGTAGCCTAAAAAATTTTGCAACGCAAAATCACCTCCCTCCCAGCTGAAAACTAGTCTGGATGCTAAAAAAAAACCCCTTTCCATAGAAACAGGTCATCCCTTAGCTACCTACTTCAGAACTTCCTAAATCTTGGAACTCCTTGTAGCACAAGAAATTTGTAGTGTCAAGGTGTCAGACTAAAAAGACCAGCTCTGTCTGGCATAGTCCTGATGCTAAACCCTGGATTTTATCTAAACACCCTCCACAGTTAACTTTATTTAGAATTGTTGGATACATTACTACTTCCAGCTTTGGACGGAGAGTGAAATGGAGGGGTGGAAGTAGAATGTTCATACTGTTAATTAATACATATAAATATGTCAGGCATGTGATCATAGGTATATTTTAGCTGTGGACAAGGTCATTCAGAGACTCTGTGGGAAAGCAACAGAGACAGTTCAGGTGCTTTCCACTCTAATGCAGTGACCTAAACCCAAGACCATTCATATTCCCTCTACAGATCCTGATAAAACACTGTTATTTGTAGTGCATATAAATACTTTGTGTTATTTGAAGAGGTCTTTGTCGCCCGTAGTTTTCTTGTGTGTTATTATTCAAGCTCCAGGTTCAGCTTATTTATTTATTTTTGGGTGCATTAGCACAGATTTGAAGGAAATATGTAGGTGGAGAACATAATGCTTCCAATTGAACCACACTAGCAAGCACATACTACAGTAGTTTAGAGATTAAAAATAGGATCATTTGAATGTGTGGATTTGAATATGATTTATGGATCACTTCCAGAGACGTTATTGTTGCTTATCATTCAGATGACTGTGAAAGTGAAGACTGTGGGAAATCATGCAAGAGATACATTGCCTATAGAATGGGGGAAACCATTAAATCTTAAAGTGGCTGATGCAGCAATTAATATTGCGAACTTCACTGCCTTCAGTGCACAGAAGAAAAGGGTAAGAGTGCCTAGACGTCTGCTTCCCATAAATAACTGATCTCAAGACTTAAAGAGAGAGACAGGCTTAAATATACATTACATACTAAAGCCCCTTTCACATTTGCCTTGGAAGAAATGCTTAAAATAATAGCCACTGGTGAATCAGGAATTTGAATACAAGTATGGTACTCAGGACTCCTGGGCTGCAGCAGCTGCATATACAGAGCTAGCAGAATGCAAAATACCAGGGCAAGCACATCTTCAGCAGGGATGGATGGGAGGTGAGGAGGTGTGATATACATTGTTCTGCTGCTGTGCAAGTAAGGACACTTGGCGTCTAAAGATCTTGACTAGTGCAGTAGTGACAGAAGATCACAATGTCCCACAACTGAAATTCAGAGGTAACTACTTGTACACACACATGACAACTTTTTAGTGGATTTTTTTCCCTTCATTGGCTTGATCCACAGCAGATTTTAAGTGCCAAAGAGAAGGAAGCACTGACACAGCACTCAAATACTAGATTCCCCTGTTCACTTTAAACAGTGGCCTAACTCCACTGAACTCATCAGAGCTCATCCTGATTTACAACAGCATGGACCATGTTTTTCGTGCTTTCTGCCCACCACTCTGAGGACAAAAAAACTCCATATACATCACCGATCCGCTTGAAATGAGACCTTTGTTTTGGCATACCCTTTCTGGCAGAAAATAATGGAAGATGCAATGAAGCACAATTATTCCTCAAAGTAGCTGATGTGTGAACATACTTGACTCCATACACAGACAAGTAAATTTAGATATACATGCAAAGAATTGTCAGATCAAAATCTCAGAAGCATTCAGCCAACACTTCAATATCTTTCCTTTACTTCCTTAATGGATGCTGTTCTGCTGAGAAAATTATGGCGCCAATAGCCATAGTTACACTTAATAGCATTTTGTTTTCACATATGAATTCATAATGTTCAAATGAGACCTTTTGCTTCACATTTTTGTTATTTGCAAGTTGGTTAAAAAAAAAAAATATTTCTCAGTATTCTTTGACACCTGGAGTAAAAAACTGAAGTCTTTGATGCGGAAAAATAAAATTGTATATGTTCACCAAGAAACTTTCCTTACATTTTGAGAAATGTCCAAATGACTGAGAAGTTAATAAGTCTTAATTGCACTTCTAAAATAGAAAAAGTGAAGACCCTTGAGAGAGGTAAAAAAGACTTTTCTCAAAAACATAAGCTATAGCTATGTCAAAACCAGCTGTGAAGGTCAGAAATTATCTGTGGAATGTATGTTTGCAAGCTTTTCATTCAAGGGGCTGGACACCAGTGTGCTAACAGGAGTGAAATCTTATAATAAGCATAATTCAGCCTCACTGTAGATTTCCACTGGTGTGACCTATTTGGGAGACTTGAGTATGCACAACGGGAGTACCAAGGTAAACTGTATTACAACTAGAATCATGGTTATATTTTCAATAGGATGTGTATCAGTATCAAACACAGTACAATACGCATCAGGCTATAAATACACCAAATCTTTCTCTAATTACCTTACTACTGCCAACAATGCACCTCCAAAGTGGCCCAAATGTTGTCTTCTAAGTTGCTTCCTCCAGCAAGATCAGGATCAGCAACACATTAGCAATGTGGTGAACTTGGTATTTAGTAGATTGCGCAATTTTAGATAGGACACCCCATCTTCCCGAGCTGCAGAGGGAGAATTTCATAGTAGCTATCTATTTGCCCAGAGAAGGTGATCAATGCAGTTCCAGCTGCTTGTCCAGCAAGAGAAGGAAAAGCAAGTATCACACTTCAGGTCTTCGATATCTTTAGCTCGATCCAGATCACACCAGTTCTGCTGGTTACATTTAAAGAGGCTGTCAGCTGGTCACTGATCTTCTGGGTGCATTTTCTTCAACTCTGATGCCAATCAAAAAAATGTACCTTTCTCAATAGAGAGTCTAAGAGTTTTATTTGAATGAAGGCTTAAAGGCTTGGCCAATAGACAGCAAAGGGCTGTTCATCCAGCGTGGAGGACACAAGACTATCAGAAAGACTTTGACCATCCCCTCTGCCTCCACCTCCCGCCAAAAAACAGAAAGGAAATACAGTACGGAAAGTCCTATTTAGTTGAATTAATTATCCACTGGCCATTTACTTAAGGGACCTCGTTACAAATATATCCTTATCACAATGACAGGAAATCTATCTGAAAAGTCTGTGAAAAGGCTATTAATGAGGAGAGTTCCTAATGTCTATAAGCTGAAATACCTTTTTGCTTCTTTTGCCAGTATTTCCTGTGGGTCACTTCTGGGGTCACCAGTGGTGTGAAGAGTAAAGACTCTGCTAGTGATGAAGAAGAAAAACAAAAAAAAAAAAAGAAAAAAAGAAAAAAAAAGGAAGAAAAAAGTACTTCAGTATTGTCAATCTTTTATCCTTGAATGGTACACTAGAGGCTGACATTTAATACCCTAAGGATATAGATGTTTGAAAGCTGGTTATTGTAACAAAGAAAACCATCCAAACTCTGCAAGACCAAATGGATCAGATAAAGCTGACACTGAGATAAATCTGTTTTACATCCATTCTTGCAAAAGTTTTGCTAATCTATGTAGTTATAGCTTTCCTGGAGCAAAACAGGAGAGGAAAAAAAGAACCCTACATTACAGCAAGTCAACATCCTGCCCCTATTTGTAATCTCCAAAGTGTAACATCATGGTCAGAGAACACTTTTTTTCCAGATCTTGGGTGAACTCTAGTAAAGAGAGAAAACCAAATTAAAAATCAGGAAACCCAGGAGGGGTAGGGGGGTGCAAAGGATGAGCATGCTCTTTCTGGTTGAACTTCCACAGTAACATAGATTGTTTGTTTGTTTAACACACAAATTCAGATCCTTCATAGACACAGACTCATCTTCCAACCAGTCAGAAACTTTAACACCTACTCTTCATTATCCAGTATTTATACCACCAGATTGGACTTTCATATGGAAGCCTGGAGCAATGCTGGTACAGATGGCAAGATGACTCTCATGAGATTGATGACTCTAAAGAAATATACAGTATTAAGTCAGAAGGTGCAAATGTTAACATTCCAATATAGAAAAGAAATATTCCTTGCATACACTTCCCAGGTTTGTTTTCTCATGCATTACAAAGAGAAAGAAAAAGCCCTCGACACACCTTGTAGCTGGCAAATGAATGATAAATTTACTTTAGTTTCTTTTGTATGTCAACTGTTCATGCCTCAGGTACTTAACCTTTACTTTAAAAACATGGTTCAAATCCTAGCCTTGAAGGTGGGTGGGAAGGGGGGATGGTATTCCTGTAAATGTTTCATTTAACAAAGGCAGTACTATAAGAAGGTTCAGTGGTGAGACTCTGAATGGTATTTATTGTTTCAGATTTCAGGGCTTCCATACATCTGCTGCCTGTCAAAGGCAGATACCACATTCATAAAACAAGTGCCCCGTATGAAAAAAAAAAAAGAGATAAAAAAAAAAAGAACTCTGTCCAGGATTATGTGCAATGGGAAGATTCAGGAAGTGAAAGTTCTAATTTATTGTAAAGGTGGCCAATAAGAAAATATTTTATTATAAGAGAGAAGGAAAATTTTACTTTCTTTTCTACACCTGGGGGCCTCAATTCAGCAAAGTACTTTAAGAACTATCCTTATTCAGAAAAGCTCTCAAACATGTTCTTATGCCTCTCCATACTCAGCAAAGTGCCTAAGAACTTACTTAGCTGAAGTCGAGCCCTGAAGAAGAACCATTTGTATTTACACTAACTAAGCAGATCATTTTACCAGGCCCATTACATTATTTCTGACTTTATTAGGTCTGGAATGTATATTTCACCCATGGTGAGAAACATGCTCATTCATTTCTTATGATATCATAGTCTTCTCCATGGTAATCGGGTGCTATGTGAGGAAAAACAATAGAAGAGAAAACTTTTCATGCCGAGATGAAGACGGATAAGGAATTATGTTCAGCCGGGTGGGAGAATGTATAAGAGGAACAAAACCACAGAGCCCCTGATTCTGAGGATCTGATTTATTTAGTATCTGGCATTGGCCATAAAGTGTGGGCAATGAAAAGAGAAGCTGACCTCAATGCCTCCTTAGCAGCAATCAGAAATTCATTTCAGTGTGTGAGCATTTAATTAGCTTCACTGAGTTTACAAGACCTTCAGTCATTTTAAGATACTCCAGGCAACTACCCCACGCATAAGATTACCCTGAATCTGGAATGCCAGCCACTTAGGAAGAATGTCTAGAGAGTTTTAATTGAAGGGGACTCCTTTGTTTTTACATCCATTTGATGCACCATAACCATTTCCTTCGCCACAAATTTACACCAGGGGACTCAACTAGCCCAAACAATTGTTTTAATCAATAAATTACAGAAAACCTACAGGAAAGTTTAAGGTTGTTCTGTGTCTAGGAAAAGGCAAACAGCACCATCAAATTTTCAGAGCTAATCTAATCATTATACAGTGCAGTCACTGTACCACTTCAGGCATCTGGGGAGAGTCATCACCTTCTTCCATTTTCCAGAGGACCTGAAATGTATATTCTGCGTGCATTTATTGCATGCATACAGTATATACATATGAAGTGGGATTAACAAACAGTAGGCAATTACTAATTTTATTGTGGCTTCATGAAGTCTGTATATCAAGCTCCTCTCCCTGGCAAGGATGAGGAATTGCTAAATACAGTTAATTTCTGGGTTGATCTTATTTATATACTGGACACTAATCCCCTTTGTATATCTCATGTGCTTCTTTCTTCTCAGAGATACTGTCCCTCAGTGACCCCCTCCAAGCATTTCATTAAACACCTTCAGCCTCAGTAAATTACAGCACTTTTAAAACATTGAGTTTAGCATATAAAAAGAGAGCGAGAGAGAGCTTCTGTACACTGCCATGGGATAAGGTGCACTGAAAATCCCATACAAGCTGAACTGTACTTCCTAATCAAATGGGTGTAACAGATGGCTGCTAGAGCAAGCCATCACAATGGAAATATCTGCAGTTCTCATGGTAACGGAATCTGCCAGGTCTGAGGGATTTGCTGTTTTCCAGGACATCTGAGCTGCAATCTCTTTCTAGCTGTCTAGCAGTCTCGGTCTCGCTCTCTCTCACTCTCTCAGCATGATGGAGATAGAGTTGAAAGGTGGAGCCTGATTTTGCATTCCAGCTGTGATTAAAGACATGCACACACAAACACACATGCGCGCACACACAGAATCAATAGCACTGCATATTCATTATGCTATCTAGAACCTCATTAACCACTCAGGCATAACAGTAAGGAAATTTTAATATATCGCTCTCTTTAGGGAGGAAAAGAAAGAAGTGTAAGGGTGGGAAGTGGGGACAGAGCAAGGTAGCACGTATATTGGGGGATTAAGATGCATGAGATGTACCTTTTAATAAAGATACGGAGCAATGCTAAGACTAGCAGTTGTTTCCATTTCATGGCAGTATGTCAAGATGACTTAACATAGCGGGATGAAACATCTGGCCTGAAAAAAAAAAAAAAAATCATTATGTCAAATTTCCAAAACATAACAGAGAATCTATGGAGGAAGAAAAAGAATGAGAAAAGAAAAAAAAAGAGCAACTGTGTACCTTAATACTAAGTGAAAGCACGTGACAGACCTCCTGGTACTGTGTAATTAGAAAGGTGATCCTTCTCATAAGGTGTAGGATAGCATAAAGACAACAAGCTTTAATTATAAATCTAAAGGACTCAGTTTAAACCCATAGAGCTCTCTTAAAAGGTTCTTATATTTCTATATACAATTCAGAATCATCACCAGGAAGAAAAGAATCATTTATGAGACTTTAATAAAAGTCTTTTCCTTCAAATCCCTATCAATTTAAAGAAATAAGAAGCATACTGCCTTCCTTGCTAGACTACCTGCTAGAAAGCATACAGAGGGTTGATTCACAGCTGCCTATTCTCTTGGGTATTTGAGTCTGAAGATCAGACAACATGTAAGAATTCAGCCGTGGCTCAAAATCGAAACAAAGAGGACCATTCTTCAGCAATGTGAAATGAAAAACTACAGGCTGTAGACCGTAGCCCTCAGCATGCTGATCCACCACATTGTCCTTGAGGGCACTACAGTTAAATACATACGACAGCCAAACAGATAGCAAAAATGCTTTCTAGAATAAAATGACTGGATCTCCTTCTTTCATGATGTAGAATAAACCAGGCAATGCAAGCTCCTAAAGTGCCCACTCGAGAACTGGGTATTGTCAGATGGTATTGTCTAGCTTTCATGCAGTATTGAAGAACATTTTATGTGACCTTTTCTGAAGCCTGAACTGCTTTTAGCACAACTCTGTTCCACTGTAGTAATGATTTCTGGATGAGAAACATAATTCTTAAGTTGGGATGGTTAGTTTCAAATACATATAGAGAGTTCATTTACAACAGTACCGCACTACACTTTCAGGGGCATCCAAACATGTTAACTAGTTAGAAATAAGTGGTGTTGCCAAGCAAAGATGTCTGCAACAGCAGCATAAAAGCGAGAATTGTTTGCATTTACATTTAGTCTTCAGCACCAAAACGCCTAACAATATGAAGGATACAGTCAGTCACCTCTGCTCACAGCAAGAAATTATTAGATTCACAGGCAGTTCTTCAAAGTTCAGTAGGGCCTCTCATGTTGCAAGGTGCAGAGCTACTTAGCATGAGTTAGCAGTGCTTAGATCCATGTCTACTTTCTGCCATCCTCATGCAACTCAACAGCACATTTACTCCTTCACCTGACTATGAGAGGCAGCCACTCCTGGAGTGAACCTGGACTGATATTCAAAAGAATGTCACATTCAACTGAATCAGTAAAAAAAATTCAAATCCTTACTTAAAATATAGCAGACATCCATTCACAACAGGAAAAATGGTGCATAGTTTCAGCTTTTAACAGAAAAAAACCTGTAAGAATGAGGGGATAACAGAAGAACATGAAGAGGTAGTTCTATTCATCAACCCATTATCTGGAGCACTCTGTGTCTGTATTTCAGAACATAAAGTCAGCCGAGATTGTCAATGCCACGGGCACACGTAACATTCTTTAACGTTGCACTCAGCACCATGTGGACAACCATTCTATAAACACAACCCCCAACATAGATGGTCAAAAACTATTGTTTACTTGACGTGGAATATATCCAAGATTAACACTGTGATTCTTGTAGCAACCATGCCAGCCTCAGCAACGACAAAAGAAATCAAGAACTTTTATACATTCTTAGTTGATAAAGCAACCCTTCAAGTAACTGACTGTTCAACTGCATTGCTATTACTGCACTGCTAATATTTATTAAGAGATCAGAGTGCCCCTTACTGCACAGTTTGTTGAAAGTTCTGACTCAGACTAAATCCATGTGAAAGATGCAATAACTGCTGTGCAGCATGACCAAGGGCACTCCAAGCCATGGGACTTTCTACATTGAACTTACCCATTCCAGGGGTTTATTAGCTGTTCTTCAAACAGCTAATCATAGCACACACAGAGAACACAAGTCTATCTGCAAAGAGCTCTCTTCTCTAGACACTATTCCCTTTATTTGGAACCAGTATGTTGATGTCACTTTGTCCCTGTCTGCCAACATCTCCTGCCCACTGTTCCCAGATGGTGCACTTTGGCTCCTCTAGAAGGCACCCTGTGCCTGCTCAACCTGCTTTCCAGTCCGAGTCCCTAAGTACCATTACTCTACCAGACCACCAAGTCCACTCGTTTCTGCTGAGTTTTCAGATATGACATCCCTTGGAGATTAGGACAGCAAGAAAGTATCCTTCTCCATCTAAAAGGCTTTCATTTCCCCAGTCAGAGCTCAAGTGTCTGGCCTTCAACATTAGCAGACTGTCCCAGAGTCCCTACACATCTGATAGGCCTGATGAGGTTCTCCTGTCCTCTTAGAGTTTTAACAATGCCCTCCTAAGACTTTGTCTAACTTGAGCCCCGATACACCCTTTTGGTTGGGCCTACTCCATCATGTATTTCTGATGCAGGAGACCCAGCAATTCCAACAGATGTCAAAGTCTGCACTAAAGCTGCACTCAGTGGTGGTCCTTGTTCATTCCTAAGGTAGATCAGAAGATTGTCTTTTAATTTTAGGATGTGTTTATGATAGTACTGCTTAACAGCTGAAGCTCTGAGAATTCCTGCATGGGGTACACAGTTTCTTTCAGTGAAAAATTGCCCTCGGACCCCAGCTGACTCCAGCCTACAGAGAAAAATCATCAGGACTTAAAGTTAGTGGAGGGATGCAAGCTGATATCATAAAACTCTGAAACAGACCCTCTTGCTATTTGAGTCTAATTGTGCTCTTTGCTGCCTAGTTAGTAGACACTTCTCAGTCAGTTGCTGCTTTTGTGCCAACAACACTGGATTACAAGAGCCACTCTTGTAATTTTTGTGAGCTCCCTCTTCCATTGTTCTTGCTTTCTGGACAGGAGCTAAGAGACTTTTTTTCTAAGATTCACAGCCACAAAGCAGCAAAGGAATCTTCCCACATCCAACAACCTCAGATTCCCAGCTGCTACAGAGAGCACACTATGAACCTGCCATAGTACATCAGTTGCAGATCTGACCTATAGTATTTACATGCCGGTGGATTCCCAGGATTTGGCATGTTAATAATAACAACAACAACAACAACAACAAAACCTAAACATCCCCTTTCACCCGAAGTTGGTCCTTCCTTCCCAGCAATTTCCTGCAGATACCACAGATCCCAAATTCCTCAGCCCAGTGAGCCTTTCCCATCCCCCGCAGGGACTTAACACACTTCACATACCACAGTGAATCTGCTCCAGTCAATCAACTCCTTCAGCTCCCTGCAGGCTTCCAACATCTGCTAACAGGAGGCGACAACAGAAGAGCCCTGCCCCACCCTTTCACATGTAGTATTGCCTTATTCTTCAGAAATACTGCTCAGAGCATGACGCTGTGTTACAGGATGCTCCTACAGATACACTGCACTTTCAGAAGTAGGAAGCAAGCATGCTCTAGTAAATAGTTTAGCAATGAAGTGGAATAGGGTGCTTAATGTTTGTCATTTTTCAATATAAGAAGCTCTCCATCAGAAGGTGCTCTATACTTAAGGGAGAGAATGTACATTCTAACAATAACAGGACAGCCAGCGGCCAACACCTTATCGGTATTAGCTTTCCCTGAAAACATGTTTGGATCTTTCTCCACTATACAACTTAATGTTCAGGAACCACTTGATTTAATAAGAAGGTTCATAACATCAAGTCACAGACACCATGAGAGGGAAGCCTGGTAATGCAGAATTGCCAAATCAACAAGTTATTTAAAAACAACAAAAAATATCTTAGCTATCTCCAAGGCAAAAAAAAAAAAAATGTTCTTTTTTATTTAAATGAGAACATTTCCCTCTGTGTTAAGCTCTGTGGTGTTGGAGGAGTGCTTGGGAGGATCAGGCGGGGAAAGCAGGAGAGCACGGTGGTCTGCAAACCAGTGTGCAGAGCAAAGAGTCAGAGGATGCAAGCCCCAGAGAGGCTCTGCTGCCAGGGGGATAATACCGATGGCTGAGCACAGAAATGCTGTCAAGACTATCTAGGACTGCCTAAAACAGGGACAAAGAGAAGGATCATATTTTACAGCATGCCTGAAGCCCAGACAGAAGTGCTCCATGGCAACATGCAGAGATCTGTTATTCTTCCATTTATTCTCAAGTGCAACTCCTGGCATTGATGTGATCTCTATACCATGAGGCAGGAAGGATCTTTGCTCCTCTTTCTCTGCAAGCTGCCAAGTTGCAGCTCTTCCCTCAGCCTTATCCTTATGACTTGGTCTGAGAGAGTTACACAGCTTCAAAAAGCTGTTCTGGGATGCCATACAAGATAATGCAAACTCCAGAGAATGGTTTCTGCAGGGCCTTGAAAGCTTTCTTTTCAGTGGCAAGTGATGAACAACCCCAATCCTCCTATGTGCAAGGACTGCAGGTTTAACTTCATGCATGTGATGATTTCTAGAAATCAGACATAAAGTCCTGGTCTCATCCTACACATCTTCTCTTGCACCAGTTTGAAAACTGTTTGCAATGACTGGAACAAAGATCATACCATATTTCCTTTAGATAACAGAAAAGAAGAACAAAAATCAGGACTATGGCAAGTGCAATATTTCATTCTTTCCTGCACATACTCAGCAGACTTTGTAACCAAGCTTCCTCACTTGAAGACAGCCTTCCTGAAAGTATGGAAATGGGTAGTGTCTGTTTCTCGGATTTGTAAAATGTCATCTTATCGAAGCTGTTATAAAAGAGACAGGACAGACTGTCACCTGACTGCAGAATGGGAGATGTGTTCTGTTGATTTTCTGCAGAGGTGACCTTGGACATCTCTTTCACTTCCAAAGCTTTATCTGTCTTGATCATTTAGATGCTAAGTTTGTAGGAGGAACAGAAGAGCATTTTTTACTGTATGTAAAACATACAGCACAATGACTCCATCTCAGGTGAGGTAATGTGGCTGTATAAATACTTTCTATTTTTTTATGTGAAGCTTAAAACATCTGCAAAGACATCAAAAGAGGAACGAGCATGCTGCAGAGTAACACAATGCATCTGACAACTAGTTGATCTAAGATTACTTGAAGTTCCTTTGCAAGCTGTTCCTCCCATCGTTCATTCATAATGTCATTTGGTCAGATTCTAAACAAATGTGGCACAATGCAAAACAAACAGCTGTGGCTCCAAGGGAGTACCCAAAGCACAGGCCCTTGCAGCAATGCCCAGAGGAGGGGCAGAAAAGGAGCACTTCTAGCAGCAAGTGTGAAGAACTCACACGATTACAGGAACTGCACTTTTTGCCTTTCAAATCTAAGGAACAATAAAAAGCAAGAAAGCACACTGAAAGACACATGCTTTTTTCTTTTTTCTTTCCCTTTGCATATCCTTTGCAATAAATAAACCTTCCTATTTCAATATTTGGCAACCTGACAGAGACTAAGAAGGATCGTAGGAGAGATAATTGAAATGTACAGAAGAAAGCACAGTTAAAAACAGGCAAAGGCTACTCCATCAATAAGATGTTCATAGTGAGAAAGTACGAATCCAGACCTCTAAGTTGACACCTGAAATCAAATCACCCTTAATGGATAATATGCATATTATCGGGGGAAGAAAAAAAAAAAAAAAAAAGCCATTTTAGATCTTAGTCTCTGGATTATGGAAGAAACAAGGTTTGCTTCTGATCTCACTTTTTGCCAGTTTAAAACAGCAAAGAGATCATGGTTGACTCTTAGTAAGATTTACTTTCCATAACAGCAAGGTTTTTTTCCATGTCCTTAAATGTTCTTCTGCTCTTAACTGGGAGAGGATGCTGGATTGTTTAGAAACAAGCTTCCTCCAGGCCTTGGTTCCTGTTGCACTTAACTGTTTTCCAGAGGTCTTAATATACGTTCACTGTACACAGAAACAATGGAAAACATTTTTCACCTGAACAAGAAGCTCTGGAAGAACAAAACTCTCTGGAATAAAGACTGAGAATCCAAGCTTTAGAACACTTTGCACTTCTGGTCCAATTCATCAGGTATGTTGAAGTATTTACATTTCCTATCTGAATAACAGTCCACACTGTAGCTCACAGGAGGGTTTTTGGCTTCTGCCAGTCTAAACAGAATGATTCAAAACTGAATCATTTCCTGCAATTTAATTTCATAGCTGAATGTGAACTATAGCAAGATAAGGTCACAAACACAGGGAACTAACTCTAGAAACCCACCTAACCCTCTGGGCTGCTTCAAGTGGAACCC
The DNA here is from genome assembly GCF_000691845.1 of Merops nubicus. NCBI lineage: Eukaryota > Metazoa > Chordata > Aves > Coraciiformes > Meropidae > Merops > Merops nubicus. The sequence goes on from NW_008623948.1 coordinate 41,039, forward strand.
ATAACTGACTACAGTTAGACTACAGTTGTGGCATGGAAATACTAGATCAGAAGATGGCCAATGACCAGCAGCAGCTGAAACACTGTAGTAATCACATGGCAGTTGGGTTTTCCATCTATTGTCAGAGAAGAAAGGGATGCTTCCCAAGCTCTGTCTCAGCTCTTTTAACTGAAGATCAATATCACAGAGACAGAAGGAGAAAGACAAACAGCCAGGGAATGGAGAAGCAACTGTAGCCTGCTACATTCACAGCAAAGGGAGATAAAAGCCCACTGCACTCTGAAATCTAATATGCCAAGTCACCTGGAATAAGAGTCTCCTGGAAAGGGCAAGCCTGTTCAACATCCACAGCCCAACCCACTTCCAGAACTGACGCATCAGTATCTAGAAAGCTTTAGCCTTATTAGAGTCATTAAAAGCTAACTGGTGTTTACAGCTCACATCAAGATGAGGTGTCAGCAGGA
>NW_008623948.1:41533-42620 GCF_000691845.1 Merops nubicus
CTGTAAAATATGCATACACCCAGTGTGCTACAGAAGTGTCTCCATTCTCCAGAAGACATATGGTATATTTTTAGAAGTAGATAAGGGATTTGTTGTCTTACCCACTCCACGAGACAAAAAACAGTTTTGGGGTACTGAAGACTTTTCTAAGAAAGCAACCACCAAAAACCACCTCAGCAGTAATGAGCTTTGTCAGAAGGCCGAAGTTTCAGTCCAATGTAATGTGCCTTTAAAAAGTACCATGTCTACACTACTGTATTGCTTACTTTCTGAAGCTAAGCCAGAGGGATGTACATAGTAAGATCTTTGTCTCATTTCAGGGAGGATACAGGATAAAGATTCTGTGCCAGTAATCTTCCCTGGATTAATGGTTTCTCTTTTATCTGCTGTATTTCTGCTCAGATGTCTTTGCTCTGAATGAGTCAGTGGAATGCAAATGATGGGTACAGTCAGTCTGAAAATATTTAAATCTAGCTTTGCACTGCACTGCAGGTTTGTGGAAAAAAAATACACATATATAAATACACATGCTGAAGAAAGGGCAGATGAAAATTACAGATAGATCAATAATAAAAAAAAAAAATGTGGTGGGTCAAATTGACAAGAGATTAATTTTTCTGTTTCTTCTCCTTTTTTTTTCTTTTTTTTTTTTTCAGAAAGATCAGCATTTAGATGCTTGCCATGAATGGGTGAGGCGAATCTGCAATACTCTTTTCTAAGCCTCAGACACTATATAAAAATGAATCTGTGGGTATACGAGCCTGATTTTATTTAGACTGCTAAATGCCCAATCTTCATTATCCCAACAAATGTCTTCCTAAAGATAGCAGTCTTTTAACGATGACAAAGGAGAAAATAGACAGTCTAGGCATGATTTCTTTGGATTTTCTCCCTTTGCTTTTCCTATGACATATTTCTGGTTTTTTTTCATTCTGTTGGGATATGGTTCCTCTCTGTTTCTACACAGGGCATAGGTTTTCTTCTAACCAGTGATTGCATTCCATAAGCATCCAGGTAAGGGGGGATTTATAACTTCAGCTCTGTTTAAGCAGCCAGGAGAGAACTTTTAGATCTTTGTCATGGACTT